>NC_143394.1:25578387-25882661 GCF_980474605.1 Leiobunum rupestre | reverse complement strand
GAATATAAAATTCAATGGGGCCGCTGTAGTTCACTGGAACGCGTAATGCGTTATATCGTTGTGAATTTTGACGAACTCACGAGTGAGTCGTGAGTAGGTGGTACAAATATACGGGTGAATATCTGTTTGTGTACGTCTTTTAGGAAGTAATTCCTAATTTTGTATACAGGTCGACGGCTCGGCCGGGACAAATGATGAAAAACCCCTGTAATGCTTAGGCGGTGCACGTATATATATATATAAATACTATAGTCTGATGTAGTTCACTTCACCCACACATTCATATATATTTACAATTATTCATGCTTACTTTACATATTAGATAATCGAATGTTTACTATAAATTAATATTTAAATTATTTACCTGCACACTTGATGTACGAAAAACGTTTTAGATTAGATTAGTTCGGATTAGGTTAGGTTAGGTTAGGTTAGGTAAGCGCACGGAGCGCGCAAAGGTTAGGTTATATACGCGCGCCGACGACGCGTAGGCACCGTTGGATACGATATATCTATAAAAAAAAAACCTTAATTCGATGTACTAAAAAATATATAAAGGTGCAAAATTGAGCTGTAAACCGCACAATTGGGGTATTTTCGATCGATTGGATCTCAATGTTAAATCGTTTTCCAACGAATCTGATTTCGGTCGAATGGGCCCAAAGCAAAATTATTGCATTAAATTACTATTCTTAATTACTATTCGAAAGGAAAGGCCTTCGAGTGAAAAACAAAAACGCGCGCGCGTTCAATTTCTTGTGGGGTGTATATTTTTTGCCCTTTCAAGGTGGTCTGCTTTGCATGTTCTTGTTTTGATATTTATTTTTAACAGATAATGCCAACATAATCCACCTGGTTTCAATTATAGTAACGTTATTTTTCAGCTTTTTAAATTTCGGTCCGTTAACTCATAAAAAAGGAATTTTTTAATTTTCGGTCGGTTAGTGCTTTCCTTCGATTGGATGGACTTCGGTCCGTTGGACCCCGATTCGATCGGTTGGTCTTCGGGCCATCGGACCCAGACCCTCTACCATAGGGTGAAATTTAAGGCGTCTTACCCGTTATAAAAGATGATAAAATTAGCGAATAAGTAGATTAGTCCATTATGAAAAGGGATAATAAAGCTACTTGTATACTTGTTCCGAGTAATTCCGGTTTCCGCGGAATTCTACCGAGCGAAATTATAGGGCAAAAATGGAATTGAGCGGAGACGGAATTCATTCGAGATAACAAAACGGAATCAGGTTCAAACACCTCATTGGTTTTCGCATATGTCGGAATCGGAACGGTGTTTTAGAAGTGAAAAATTCGAATAGGGATCGGAGTGAGGATCGGAGGCATTTTTAACTCGATGTTTCGGAAACGGACCTAAACAGTAAAAGAAATCTTGGTATCTGCAGCTCTCTAACTTGAATGTTACGACAAAATTTTAAGATAAATATTCTAAAATTATTCTAAATTAATATACAATCTAATAAAATGGTTAGTTTCTAATATCCATAAAAGTGTAACATTTAAAAGAAATTTCAAGTTTTCCTTGAATTAAATTGTGACTAAAAATTATTATCAATCATGCTTTCTTAAGCCCCAAAATAATTTATAGGAAAATAATATTTATGGTCTGATATATCATTCTGTTATTGAGAAAGCTAATCGCACCATTATTTTGAAATAATTTAATTGTAAACTAAAAATTTTGTTTGATAAAATTACCAATATCATGTAATTTATCTTTGGATGTGTTCATTCTCTTAACCAAAAATCAATTAATAAAAGAATAATGAATATTTCTGGTCTGTTACATCATTCTGTTATTGAAAAACAAAATAACTCATAATTCTGAATGATATTTAACTTTTATACCTTAAATTTTAAAGAAATTGGTTATAAAACTTCCAGAGGTTGAAATATTTTAGTATCTTAGAGTTAAGTAGATTTTATTTAACCCCAAAACCATTTAGGAACAAATATTTCTGGTCTGATATAATATTTTGTTATTACCTAAGCTAGGTGCCCTATGATTTTGAATTAGTTTAATTTCTTAACTATAAAATTGGAAGATATTATTTAATAAAATTAGGTAGGTGACTCCATTTATAAGGACCTGATCCCATTTATCTCCATTAAACCGCGCACAGAATGCATGAAGGAACGAGTTATTGTTTGCGTAATTTTTAGCACAGAGAATATGGCTAAAATCAACTTGAAGGCGACCAAAATCTACAAGCACCGTTTTTCTCGAACTTTTAATTAAGTATTATTTTAATTTAATTGATAAGAAGAATGTGAGTAACATATTTGTTCTACTTTTGAAATAGGAAAATGAAATAATTAGGTTATACAGGGTGTTTGAAATTGATCGATACAAGCGTTTTTCGTAAAAGCTATGTAATGTAGAAGTACAAAATTTTCAGGGGTAAGCGATGACGAAAAATGGTTTTATAATATAATTTTCATGAAAATCGGGGCAATTTTTATGGTTTTGAAAAAAATTACTTTTCACTGATAGGTTGCAGACAGAAAGTTTCAATGACAAAACGAAAGAACAGATGTTGAATAAACTTGGTTTGGTTCAAATCCGCCTATTTTTTCACTGAAATATGAGGTCATTAAAAAACAAGTTGGTCGTGGGAGGCAATAGATTTTTTCCCATTTATTTCAATCTAAAATTGGCAAAAATGTTTCTATGTTGGAATTCCCCACTTGGAATTTCCAAAAACAAAATAAGGTTTACAAATAAACTTCAATTATACCACCGTCAGCTGCGATACACATCTAGGCACGGTAAAAATATTTCAAAAAGAGTCTTGGATAATTTCTGGAGTGACAGGACGACATGCTTCTACGATTCTCTCGCGTAAGTCTTTAACAGTGGCTACAAGCGTACGGTATACGTGGTCTTTTATGAAGCCCCACAAGAAAAAAAATCCAGAACTGTTAAGTCCGGAGATCTAGGAGGCCAACGAACGGATCCCTTCTTTCCCATCCATCGATTTGTGAATTCATTGTTAAGGTACTCCATGACATCACGGTGCTGGTGAGCTGGTGCGCCATCGTGGTGAAACGAAAGACGCCTGAAATCGTGAAGGGGAAGATCATCCAATGCTTTCGCTACCTCGTTTTGAAGAAAGGTCAAGTTATTCTGTCCATTAAGACGAGCCGGTAAAAAAATGGACTAATAAGTCTATTTCCTACCAGACCAGCCCACACATTGACGCGAAACTGCTTCTGATGGTGATGAGGGTATCCCCATAGATGATTCTCGTTGCACCACATGTGATTGTTCTGGTGGTTGAATGGGCCATCTCTTGAGAAAGTGCACTCATCGGAAATCATCAAAGACGCTGAAAATTCCGGTTTTCGTTAGCCATGATATTAAGCCAGTTGCAGAATTCCTATAGGCACTGCGTGTTTCCATTTTGTAGTGCTTGATGGAGTGTCACTCGGTAACGATGATAGTGGTGGCTGTATAGAAAACTCCAGACGTAGCTACTTGCCGTACCCACGTCATTGCTCACCACTTTAACGCTCGATCTAGTATATGCAACGAAGTACGCAATGACAACGTCTTCCCAGTCAAAGTGGTTTCTACCCTGTCCACGGAACCTCGGATTTATGTCACCGATATTCTTTATGTCCCTTATGACCCTGAGAACAGTTGTGTGACTTGGGCTACAATTGGGAAAACGATTTCTAAATAACTGGCTTACTGTACGGGCGTTCGCATTACCTACATCGAGAAATAGATCAAGCATATGAGTCCGCTGCTCCATGTTATAGCGAGGCATACTTAACTTGAATTGATAATATCGAATAATTATTTTATATCGTAATGGTACAGCTTTTTATGGCAACTTTTTTTAAGAGTAAGCTTAGGTAAAAAAGAACAGATGATTTTAGGTCTACGCTTATTTTTCATTTCATTTAAAAATTATAGAAGTTTCTTAAAACCAAGGAATACCTTCTGCGCATGATTCTATACCAGAGTGACTGAGACCAGTAATTGAACCTACAACCTTTGCGTTAACGTCCCAACGCCACTACCATTGGACTACCGAGGCCACGAGGGAACAGAGCTCTGACATCATTTTAAAATGTGTTATTTTTTTTGGAAATTCTAAGTGGCTAATCCCAACATAGAAACATTTTAGCCAATTTTCGATTAAAATAAATGGAATAAAATGGTTTTGCCTCCTACGACGTTGTTTTTTTTCATGACCTCATATTTCAGTGAAAAATTGGCGGATTTTAACCAAACCAGGTTTATTTTAACCTTATAGAGTCTGCTCTTTCACTTTCTCATTGAAACGTTTTGTCTACAACTTACCGGCAAAAAATATTTTTTTCCAAAACCATGAAAAATGGCCCGCTTTCCGTGAAAATTAAAATTTAAAACGATTACTAGTCATCCAATACTCCCTGAAAATTTCATACTTCTACAATACATAGTTTTTGCGAAAAACGCTTGTATTGATCAATTTCAAACACCCTGTATAAGCTTTCTATTATCCGTTAACAGCCAATCCCACTTTTTTAATAGGCAGTGGAGTTGCTACGGGGTTTATAATACGAATTCAATTTAGGAGAGACTTAAGTGACAATATCCTGAAATCTGAGAATTATATAAGGGTACAATTTCGTTGCGACGGGGCTAAAAGCGGTGAAGAAATTTGTGGAATTTACTATTCAGCTACTGGTCAGAAACAAAAACGGCATAATTACCATAAGTGTGTCAATTAAGAATTTTATTAATTAATGCTACTATAGCTGAGTGAAAAGGGGAAGAGGGTAAAAATTACTTTGGTAATGAAAGTCTTTTTTTCAATACACAAAATAAAGAAAATTACCATTTTGAAATAAATAGGGATTAGTTGAATACGCTTTTTATATATTTGTACGAGATAAATAAGCCACCACCATGCATTTAAAAAGCCCCGTATTTTTACAGCCACACAATGACACAATGACTACAAAGACGAGGCCTACTGAAAATGGCTTTTCGGACGAAAATATTTGGCATTTATTACAAACCTAAAATAGGTTTATTTTTACAAGATTTGGTCTACACCGAAGAGAGTGAGCTATACAAGAAGGACCGTCAACTAACCAAAAGGTTGGTTTTTAAAGTGTACATAAGTTAAATTGTCTTTTAATTTTTTTAAAAGGGGTTTTTAAGATTGATGAGTATCATTACTTACCATTGGAGGAGGTTGCATGGGAGATATTAAATGTTTCAGTAAAATGACTCGGGGGCAATTTTGGAAAGTATTGTGGCCTTACCGAAGCATATTCATTATATGATGCCGTAATGAAGCTGCGAAGATCTCAAGATGAGAAGCTTGAAATATCTTTTTCCGGAAGAGCCAGTGGCGGTTTATTTATACCTAAAAAAAGTATTGACCCCTAATTTATAAAATTAATCGAAATATATTATAGTACTTTAAATTCCACGGACATTAAAAAGCATGGCCATTACATCCTCGTTCTTAAAGATAAAATAAATAGAAAATAATTCTGAACAACTGAAATAATTTATTTTGCGTTAATGGCTAGTTGAGTGAGGAGCTGGCTTTTCCATTTTTCACAGAAATCTAATCCCCAAAATCCAAGGAGCGATCTTAATCTCCAAAATCTCAATGACCAAGAGGAAGTAACATGAAGCCAGTTAATAGAGCCAAAAGAATTCAAGTATCACCATATATGGTCAAGAAAAGCATTGTAAATTTACCAGTCCAAAGTGAAACATTACATGCTCTTTGCAACCAAATTACTTTAAAGAAACACCCAGGAAACTAAACTAATTATCCCAAAAGGAAAATATAAGGAAAAATAAAGTTAAAATAGAAATGACTTCTGGAGAAAATCAAGAGAAAGTCAGTGTTATCTCCGAATCAAATAATACAAATCCGGCTAAAATTCCTCCATTTAAAACTAGTCAAAGTAGTTCAATCATAAGGAATCCGTGTACTTCGAAAAATAATTTTTGAAAGAAACACCTAAAAAATTATCTATCCCTAAAAATTGTGTCCAAAAATAATATTATATCTAAAACAAAGAGGCCGAACCAGAAATTTCCGATTAGAAATATTTAATTTTATACTATAAGTTGTGTTGAGGCCTAAGAAAATACACCTAACTAAGAAATGTCTTTTACTTATCAACATCTTTGGAACTAGAAATTAAGAACTTAAATTGAAACAAAATGTTTTAATCGTGATTATGGCCCAGAAATTGATAAACCAGATAATTGGGAAAAATGTTATTTTAAAAAATATATGTAATCGAGGTTATAAATTAACGATACTTTTGTAAAAGCATCATACCCCTGATGACGGTGCAAATTTTTTCGAGTACTTTTAAATATCTTTGTCCATTATTTTGACACACTGCACAATCTTCACTCCAAACCTTACGTAACTCATTTTATTTTAAATAACTTCATCCACCTCTTCCATATTTGATATTTTTCACACATCAACAACATTTTCCGAAAACTTGTCATTTATTATGTTTATCATTTCAATCTTCTGTTGGCAGTGGTGTAGCCAGGATTTTGGTTCGGGGTAGAAAACCATGGAAATAAAGTAAAAAATTAAAAAATATTTTTACGGGAAAAATAATTCGCATTTCGATGACATACCATGTATAGTTGGATAGCTACGCATAATACCGTTTTGGGTTTTTCACTAATAAAGGTAAAATTTCATCCACTTCTTCACCTAATCCGTTGGAAAAATGTTCAGTCTTTATTTACCAATTGACCAATTTCATGCTAAAAACCACTTTATAACTTAAAATATTTGATGTTTTGATTAAACCCTTAAAGTATAGTATATACTTAATGTATAGATTTAAACTCCTATGCTCCTACAAGCCATATTTCATGGCTCAATATTCCGTGCAGCATCAAATGAACCAACTCTGATTACTTTAAAATTTACCTAATAATTTTATTATACTTGTCATGGGTGTAAAATATATATTTTACTTTGAAGTAAGCCAACCTTCTTATATGATGACAGCTCCTCAACACAGACCACATTTTTCAACTATCTGACTAAATCTATGGAAAGGTCACCCAAATTAGATAATCAAATTGAACACATTCATCAGTTTGTATCGAAGCATCATTATTTCGAAGCTTCAACATTACCTTTAGTTTCTTTGCTTGAACAGAAAAATCACGTTTATGGGGGCCTAGGTTTCGTAAAAACAATATGTTTTGTACAGATTTCTTTTGGATCCAGTTTTGACGTTCTAGGTTTAATAGTTCACGTTTTCGCCTTTTTAGTTTTTGTCTAAAATTTTAAATTTAAATTACATTGCACAGACGCTCTTATCTTTCACGCAATTAAAATTAACAATGAAACAGGTAGAGCGATATTAGTTGGTTTTATAGCACAATTACTAAAGTTTTTTACTAATTATATTTGTTTTTGAAAGAACAATTAGTTAAAACAACTAAAACTAACTTTTTAGGCAAAGTTTGTCAAAACGTAGGAAAGCTTCTGTTATATCGTATAAGAGTCCTGTACGATTATAAAACACCCCGAAACCACTTTAGCTCTACCTTTCTAGATATAAGATATTATTACCCCTTAATGAAAGGAATAGGGTCGGGCCTAGTGCGTTTTGGTTTAAAATCGCCCTGAAGCTCTTTGACTATTTCTGATACGTACTAATTTTACCCGGTCTTCAATTCAATTCAATTCAAATTTCTTTATTTTTTAGGAATACATAAGTTGTTGGAGAGCCAAGTCTTCAAGCGACTTATAGCCCTTCCACTTGCTATTAAAACAACAAATTTAATCAAGTAAAAATTTACCAACATATATAATATTAAACCGAAAAAAAACACAACATTAAAAAAAAAACACTTTAAAAAAAAACATGTAATATTCAAACAATATCTCACAGTTTCATACAAGAGTTAGAAATTATTCATTATTATTTTTTGAAACGCATTAATGACGGCACCCACTGTTTTTTTCCCTCAATATTGATGTGATACATATTATATAATAGTACGCCTTGATAAAAAAAATTGAGTTTAGTTTTTTTGCGGTGCGGCATAGTGGTGGTTTTAACAAAATTTTTAACTTAGTTGGTCGGTTTTTAATATTAAATGTAAATAAAGGGATTGACACGGTAGTAATATTTTTAATAAATTTTAAACATGAAATTTTAAACATTTGTTCAACATTTAAGAGTTTATTTTTAACAAAGAGAGGTTCCGATAGTGCCAGCTAGGAGCAACAAACACAAGGAGAACGCAGCTAGCCTTTAAACACGCTAACGAAGGGTTGTGTACGAATTTCATTGGACGAGCGTTACGAGCCTTTACGCTGAACGTTTTACGGGCGGGGGGGAAGACAATTTCCAAATTTTCCCCTTCCGACGGCAGCAGGCGCTAAAGCTTCTAGCCAATGAAAAACGTACACAAGAAAATCCACGACTTTTGACGGGTTGCGTTCTCCTTGTGTGGGGTGTTGTTTTTTGTTGCTCCTAGGTGCCAGCCAATTTAAATGGTAAATTCCTCTTAAGGCCCTTTTTTGCAAGGTTATTATTCTGACAAGATAACTATCCGCGGCATTACCCCACACCACAATACCATAGTTCACATGGGAATAAAAGAAACTGTAGTATGAATTTAAAAGTGCACTTCTTGGGAAAAATCCCTACATTTTCTAATTATATATGTGGCGGCAGCCAATTTTGTGCATAAATAATCGATATGACTGCTCCATGTTAATTTGTCATCGAGCCATACCCCCAGATATTTAAATTTATGGACTCTTATTATTTCAACTCCTTTAACCATTATTTTGCAGTCCGAGTCGTTTACTTTTTTTATTAACATTAGCAAAGATCATAAACTCTTTTTTAAGTTTATTTAATTTTAGACCGTTATTTTCTATCCAATTATTTACAATATTTAAAAGCTCATTCCTTTTGTTTATTAGTGATTTTAACTTCGTCCCTACAATCATTAGTACTGTGTCGTCTGCATAAAGTTTTAGATATTCCGAAGATAATAGTTTTGTTATATCGTTGATATA
This sequence comes from Leiobunum rupestre, assembly GCF_980474605.1. Lineage (NCBI taxonomy): Eukaryota > Metazoa > Arthropoda > Arachnida > Opiliones > Sclerosomatidae > Leiobunum > Leiobunum rupestre. The sequence continues at coordinate 25,873,602 of NC_143394.1, read as the reverse complement.
CAAGTTAAATAAAATAGGATTAAAAACCTAATCTGACATACTGACTATCCTCAGATATCTGATCATTATGACCTGAATAACTTGATCAATTGGACAGTAATATCAATTTGGACTATGTTTCAATGTTTGTAACATAGGAAGATAGCTGAACGATTTAGCAGTTTAATTAACAATCTAAATAAATGCCACAGTGGTTCAAAGGTGGAGCCTTGGTTGTTTGAATGTTTAGTATAGATTTTTTCCATATACCTGAAGGAGACGTTTCTTACAGCTTTCATTCTGATGATAAGATTCAAATTTCATACTGAAAGTGTTCACATTGAGATGGACCAACCCGTCTCTAACTTTTGCTTTGTCCAGGGATCGCGGGGCCTTAGATCAGACATTTGGATGAAAAGGGCAACTCACAAGGTTAATATTTTGACTTAGGATAACGTGTTTTGGCGATCCAAAACGACTCCAGTACGTATGTCATAATAGCGAAATTATAACTTTATATTTGCAGGTAAAAACTTTATTTACACTATTTTGGAGAAAAAATAGCACTAAACATCTTGTTTATTTTAATTAATTTCTCAAATAAAATTTTGCTAGCAACCACAGAGACAAATTACAAATAATTTAAAAATAATGTAAGAATTAAATAATTTACAAAACATTTAAATAAAAATAATATATTATAAAATAAAATTTAAATAATTAAGTAATATATTATGAAACAAAAGAATGTAAGAATTTTGGAAAACCAATCACTAGAACGAAAGACCGAAACCAAGAAACGCAATTGGGGAATTGAACTCTGACAAATCAGTGGCCTCGGTAACTTATTCCGCTAAGCAGCAATTATAACTGATTAATTATAGTAATAAATCAGCTAGATTAATACCCAAGGCTTAGGCACAAGTCAGCTTACGGCATTTAATGCCTTTAAAGCAGGTATACTATCTTACCGTAAAGTAGTGAAATGTACAAGAATAGTATCTAAAAAATGCGTATTAAGATAACAAAGTATGATGACGAGATAGGGAGCTGATTAAGGTCCGGATTAATGTTGTACTGCCCACAGAGATTCATTCTCAAAAACCTCCTTTGGTAATACCTATCTATAGGCAAAACGCCACGGAAGAACATTAAATTAACAATTTTTGCTGGATAGCTAAAATATTTGAAACCCTCTACGTCTATACTTTGATTTGATGTAAATAGATATCACTAGCATTCTAGTTGTATAAAATATACACATCGATCATGTTTAGAAGCCTTTAACGCATATGTAAGTTTGTCATCGTCATATTCACCATCTGTGTCCACACTCAGCTGGATACTATAAATTGTTACGGAAATTTATTGCATTTGTAACTATTGTTCGATAAATATATTTTTCAGAGTAGAATATGTAACACCATTGTTTTTAAAATCTTTATTGAAATGAAGGAGATAAAATATATTTACTTTTATATTACTATATATAAATATGTGAACTACAGAAATCTAACGTGCTCAACATTTTGTGATCAAAAATATCAGATATTTTATTACGGAAACCATACATTGAAATTTTTAAAAATACGGTAAGTTTTTTTTACGTAATGTTATCGTTTCTTTATAAATATAACATATAGTCCATGCAACAAATACATTAATGCAATTAAATCATATTTTTTTTAATTTCTGGCCGATGTGTAAAATTTTCTTTATGACAATAATACAGGTGGTGGGTGTTGTTGTGTTAAAAAGCGAATTGAGCAATAAAACACCATTTGCAAGCCAATACTTTTAATTTGAGCCCAGGCTGTATTAGGCTAGCTTTGAGCTCTTGCACAACCATATGGATTACTAGTAGCAGCTAAACACAATCAATTAACAAAATTACCGAGTTCATTTGGAATGTTCTTAGGTACATTCGGGAACCAAATGTGCCGTTTCGAGAAAAAAAATTACCAAATGTGCCGTTTCGAGACAGTGCGCGCCAATAATAAAATATGCAGGGGTGCCTGTTCTGGGTGCCATATACACGCTCACCAATTTGTCCCTAGTTTTGTCACCTTTATCTAATAGCATAAATAATACGAGTTCATTTTACAATAAAATGCAATACTTATTGGACTTTGTGTCTTAAGATAAAAATTAGAAATTGTTATCAGATTATAAAATAAATATAGGAAAAACATGTGGTTAGATAAATCTGTTGGTTAATATCATTTTAATAAGTTAAGGATTTTAAGGGACAACTAAAAGTTAAAGGTCTTGGTACTCCTTTATGTTAAAGGAATAAATAAAACAATTCAATAAATAAGATTTTTATTTTGTAAAATAGATAGGTGAAATTCCGTTTTTGCGTAGTAAATTTTAGATCAGGGATAAAAAAATTGCAAACCCAGAAAATTTCGTATCAGTATGGATTAGTGTTGTAAGTCGGAAAATTTCCCGCTCGGAAAATTTTCCGTATTTTTCCGAAAAAAATAAAGAAAAGGTTTTCATTCCATGATTAGTCTAATATATTGTTTGCAAATTTAAATAAAGCGGCATTTTCGCCTCATTGTTTCGAATCTATAAGTAAACTGTTTAACAATGTAACACTACTAATGTTTTTAGTATGTTTACTGATATTAGTCATTTTACATCGATAAAAAGTTAAAAACATTAAAAACCCTTAAAAAGTAATTTAAGTTTCAATTTTTTATTTTTCCGATTTACGAAAATTTTTCCGCATTTTATTTTTCCGGAAAATTAACAACACTAGTATGGATAAATTCGAAACATAATATACAATATGTTAACCCAGATTGGGTTAAGACAAATTTCAAGGAGGCTGTTTTTATAAAATATAATTGGAATACTAATTTCAAAGACGGAAAATGAAGATAGAACAATAGTGGCTCGCAAAAAAAATGACTCTGCGAAGCCAAATCTTTTATCACCTGGTAAGGTGGTACTTTTAATATTGCGTCTGTGGTAACATTAAGTCCCTAACACGACACGATCTACCTCAGGGCGTAACTATAGATTTCTTTAGTAAATTAATGTCATAGATTATTTACCAAAATGTTATTTTATTAAGCTCTATAACGATGGTATTCGATAAAATCGTGGTACTAGGGCAAACGAAACCTGCTAGAGTTTAAAATAGTGTCTACAAGCATAATCCTACGCGTAAGATCAGTTGACGGGTGAAGAAGGCTGGTGGGATTTGTTCCCGGGGGCAAGGTAAATGACAATGCTCGAGAAATCTGAATATTTTAATTTTGGGAAATCTAATTTTTTTAAATAATTTAAAAAACTTTTGGGGCCCATACGAAGTGTACAATACTTTCAAAAGTATTCAATATATCATTATTTTAATAACTGAAACATCTAGATTTTTTCCAAATTAAAACGACACGCATCCTACATTTGAAATTGACATACAGTAGTAATCTTCCCCGAAAATCGATTCATCTTCTCTACGCAGTCATGTTAGTTAAGATTACATCATAATTAATTAATTTTGTTTTTCTTGGGGCTTCTGAAGGCCAAAATACGGTCCTATATCAGCTCGATCGTTGGTTGTCCGAGATATAAACGAATCTGTTACAGCTATAGTGGCCCGGTAAAGAAACATATATTTAATATTTTTACAATGCCAAAAACTTGTTATGTTTTACCCTAAATTATTCTAAGAAACCAATCGATTAACAAAAATTATTTTCCATTTTTATTATTGAACGAGACGGTGAACAAATAGAATAAAATAACCAAGACTAACGGTGTGAGAGTTGGAAACGATGATCTTTGAACCTCTTTTTGATTTTTAATACGATCGATTTCAAACACTTAAAAGTTAGGTTTGCTTATAGCCATCTTCAATTTAAGAGGCGTTCAAAACGTCTTTCCGTCTCACAGTTTTCCCTCGAGTAGGGAGCTGTTGGCTCGATCTCGTGGCATGCAGGGCTTGCCACCACCCTCCTACGCATTGTAACCCGGCCACCTGAATTAATGGCTTCAAAAGTCGCTTGATGACTTAGGCCTAAGGTGGTGCCTTGGGTATTAGCCTAGCTGATTAATTAACAAAACTACTGTTTAGTAAAACACTATTGAAAATTTAGTGAGTGGTAAATTGAAACCTTCGTTTTCATTTTCAACCCTTTATTAAAACCCGTAAGGTTTTCATACTAAACCCTGAAGTAGAATTTAAACCCTACTTCAATCTTTTCGAAATGATATAATATAATATGAATGCTTAATATAACGTTTTTTGTCCACAGATGGTATCTTGGTTACATTTACAACATTGCACGATTCTGATTGCGCATATTTTCTTGTACCAATATGCCGTTTATTACTTTTGCGATTCAAAAATTGGTTTCGAGATTGCTACTTTCAGAAATTATTATATTTTCTATCTGTTATTCCTTCCGATTAACATTTTTATCACAGTCCTCAAAGGATTATTCGCCTTTGTAGAGTTTTCAGGACTCGTGCTATACGATTGCTTTCCAGATAATGATAATGAGGATTATGTGGAATATCTAGAACCGCCATTCCGGATCTCTTTTAGAACCGTCACAAGAGGAGATTACGCTCAACTGATTTTGGATAACATTGAGAAGAACAAGGTGGCTTGTGCCAAATCGGGACTGAAAAACTATATCTTCGAAATTGTAACTGAGAAACCCATAGATGGTATTGAACAACACGAAGGAACGGTCGAACAGATTGTAATCCCTTCGAACTACCAAACCAAACACAACACCTTGTTTAAAGCTAGAAACCTGCAATATTGCTTGGAGGACAAAGTTAGTTCACTGCGAGATGAAGATTGGATAATGCATTTAGACGAAGACAGTGTTCTCACCGTCGAGGCTGTGAAAGGAATATTTAAGTTCATTTCGGAGGGTAAACATAAAATCGGCCAAGGTCAAATAACGTACGACGCGGGTAATCAAACGAGTTACGCCCTCAAATTTCTCATGGGAATAAGAGTTACTTACGATTACGGAATCAATAGGATTATGGGGAAAAAATTTAGCGGGAAAAATGCTTTGATTAAGGGCTCCTTCATCGTTTGTAACGTTAAAACCGAGAAAGAAGTTGGCTTTGACGGTGGCTTGGATTCCGCCATTTTAGAATTCGTCTGGTTCGCGATGAAAGCCAATTCCATGGGTATAGGTATAAGTTCAATAGAAGGACATATCGTAGAGTTAGGCGCGTTAAATGTCTCGCAATTCATATCTCAAACCACGAGAATATTTTTTGGATTTAGAATGATTTTCGCCAAATATATTATCTCTAATTTCTACACAACTTTCTTTTATTTATCCTTTATATCTTATATAGTTTATATATTTACTTTTGTCTGTAATATTATAGTCTATGACAAGTATATTTCGTATCCATTATTGGTTTTTCAAGGCTTAGTAATGGCCCGCGATACCTACATGGGATTTTTCTTCGATATTCTAGAACGAAAGAGGATTTCCCTGTCGTTTTTTCCCATCTATATTTTCAATAATATATTCGGACTTTTATATATTAGCTTAGTCGCGAGCATCTCTATCGTACAGTCGTTTCTTCAAAAGGAAATAAAATTTACTATAACGAAGAAGACCAACTAATAGCTACGTGAAAAAGTGATATTCCAATTATACGTCCGCAACAAGCGCACCAGCTAATAATTATAATTTGAAATTAATCTTTTTGACGAAAAATACAAAATGCATGTGTTAATTTTACTGTGTGTGAATTGCTTATCTAATGTATTGGTGATTACATGAAATATACGAAATAATTTGGTTCCTGCCCTGTAGCAAACATTCGGCTTACCCTGTGGAAATCTTAAAAGCTATAGTGACGTCTGCTAGAGAAAAGCTAATTAGTTTAACTAAATTTAATAGTATTAAAGAGAAGAATCTCGAGTTGATATACACAGAATAACTGTTTAATAAAGCACTATAGTAATATTCACAATACTCTGATTACCATTTGATCACTTTGTGTATGTTTGTTCGGTGTTAGCTGATATACTGGTTTAATGGAGCCTAAAACTATACTGTGAACCTGTGGTTACGTAACATTACAAAGATCCAGTGCACTGCAACCGACTAATGGAAATTGCAAGTGTCAAATGAATGAGAGATTAACAGCTGATTAGGCCGAAGTTCATAGTAGTAAGTAAACAAGTTAACTGTTACAATCGCGCGAAACAAAAGATAAACTAAGGTCCTCAGTGGATCTACTCCTTCGCGGGTGCAAGTTTGTGATCAACTATTTCAAGTTACTTATCCCAATGGCTTCACTCGGGAACTCCTCCTCGTGATACTTGCTTATGGCGTGGTGATGATTGGACATTGGTAGTTCTTGTACGAGCAGCAGCAGAGAGCTGACATCCTATCCCGTAAAGATAATATCGCAACGATTAGAGACCGCACTGCTTGGTTTTTTATTTAGTCGAACTACGATAGCATGCTGACCTTTCTCTCGGTATGGGTTAAACGAAAATTGTTTTCTATTCGTATAAGATATAATAAAAGATAAGTTTGGAACGTTTTAAGGAGATGAAAATACACAAATTACTAAAAATATAACCATAAAAGCGTATAATTACAGAGTATGCTCGTTTTTTATGACATTTTGAGTATTTTTAATTTCAAATTTAAAAATTATTTTATAATATATTACATTCCGTTGCGTTTCGTTACGTTAAGTTATGTTATATTATATTATATTATGTTATTATTAAACTGGTGAAAACCTAACCTTCATAACATAATATTCTATTATACGGCATTTAATGGTTGCACTGTTTATCCTACATTAAAAAAATAGGAGTTTTGAATATTTTCGTTGTACAAATTTAGGTTTCGGGGAAGTGATTTTATTTGTCATAGCTTTTTGACGGTAAAATGTTTTCACTTTTTTAAGTGTTTAACAGAAACTTTCGTGTTAATTTGGATATTATCTCATTATAACTTATTTTGTTAAATAAGACTTTTGATAAAACTATCCATCAATATTATATTTTCAATTATTAAAAGTATTAAATTTTAAGGTGACATAATTACCCGTAAATGTCCTCCAAAGTAATATCAATGAATAAGTTTGCTTTGTATTCTCTAAGTATCATATAATAATTGAATTACATCAACTCAAAAAAAATTTAGCCAAATTCATAGCTTGTCGGGAACCGACCGTGCAATCGATTGTATTACATGAAGCAGGGTTTATACAAAATCGCTTAAATATTTCAAATATTTTTAGGAGTCGCAAAACATGCAATCCACCTGTTCCCTATTCAAACCCTTTGGTGAAGTGTATGCCATAAAGTTTCCAATGATTTCACAAAAGGGACTCCATGTTCTGAATACATCATCATTGGTTTGAACAAGAATAGAGATAGACTTGTTTAAAAAAAATTACATATGCTACATACGAGTGAAATTGCCCTATATTTTGAATAAAATTCCCGGATAGGAAGCCTTTCTTAAATATTGAACATATTACAGATTGTTTCAAAAAATTCTAATTCTTCCCAGGTTTTATGGATAGATTGTAAATGATAAATTGGTACATACGGCCATAAGGATTTCATTTAGCCTTAACAATAGACGCACTATGCACGTGCCCAGGGAATTGCCATCTCAAGTGGCTTTGAAATTACAAAGAAATATGTAACATGATGCCACCTAGGAGCAACAAACACAACACCCCACACAAGGAGAACGCAACCCGTCAAAAGTCGTGGATTTTCTTGTGTACATTTTTCATTGGCTAGACGCTTTAGCGCCAGCTGCCGTCGGAAGGGGAAAATTCGGAATTTGTCTCCCCCCCGCCCGTAAAACGTTCAGCGTAAAGGCTCGTGACGCTCGTCCAATGAAATTCGTACACAACCCTTCGTTAGCGTGTTTAAAGGCTAGCTGCGTTCTCCTTGTGTTTGTTGCTCCTAGGTGCCACTGAGATTTACCTACACAAAATTCCCCATGCGTTAAAAATACCATGAAAAATAATTAACCGGGTGAACGACGACCAACATCGGGACCTCAAGTGCCGAACTTGATTTAGCGATAACAATGGCTTGATATTCGATAACGACTGATGAATCATTTTCCTTTCTATCATTAACGAGGTAAGAGCCAGCCAAACACCATTTCTGGGTCGGAAATTGATATAGGAGAGTGCGGGCACGATATCACCTATTAGCTGATGTATTATTTTTATTCCTATACTTAACGGTGCGAGAATCAGCTGATGACTACTAGCTGGGCCCTCAAGCACCCAAATTTATACAGTGACAGCCATAAGGTCAAAGATGAAAACTTTTGTGACAGATGGAGCTAGTGTCTTAATATTCAATAATTGCTATAGTTCGCAATTAACCAGGTCTAACTAAATCAAATCGAACTTAATTTAAGAAATGTATGTAGATTTCAAGGATTTATTCTCCAAAAACCAATTACTTTCGCGATATCGAGGATCTGTAATATGTTGTGGGGTGATCATAGGTTTTAGAGTCGGGCAAAATGGCGGCCGACGAAAAGGAAGACAATTTACCCACTTTTAACGTTATAAGAACATTAAACATGAAAGATTATAAAATGTTATTTCTCCACTTTTTATGAAAAAAGTTTTGATATTTTCGTTAAACACATGTATTAAAACATACTCCCATAAAATCAACTAATAGTCGGAAAATAACTAAAATAGCGCCCTTTACTATACATACCGTGTTTTAAATTGAAAATTGAAACATCGCCTGTCAAAAACTAGTGTTACAATCCTACGAGTTGAATAATGGACGTAAGTGCAAATGTTAAACCCAAAACTACAGACGATAATTTAGAACGCTACGGGTCGAAGTATAGTAAAATAAGATTCATGTAGTGTAATCCGATACACGCTTGTGAGGTGATCAGAGCTGAGTCGGGGACCAATATTTTGTACACGTTTTGGCGTGGGTAAGGAACGAATTTGAATGGCTCAATGCCGGCTCAGACACTAATCCAACTGACTCGACTGCTATCTGATTGTAAAAAGGTGGGGATGTTCCAAATATATCTCGTATTTAAACCAATTATTTTCCAAAACCAAAAATTCGCTCGAAGCCGAACTTTTTTCTGTTTGCAGCCCGTCGCTAGGCTGTTGGCTGTTGGTTTTTCCGATAGCGTTGTAGTTTTACTGTTCGCAGGAACGCACTGCGTAATAAAACGTTTGGGTACGGTAGGAGTACTTCTTTGCACGGGACTTGTAGCAATAAAAAAGTTTATTACGGAATGCTCATGAGGCGATTGGATTTAATTAAAATTTATTTATAAAACTAAAATTAGATACAAACATTAAAACCGTGATGTTTTTAATAAAGCATCAACGTCTGACACTACGTTTCGGGTCTTACAAGATCCTTTGTCAAGTGTAAAGGTTACATGTCAAACATGCTTATTTATAAACTACTGAACTATGTATAATGACGTCATATTTCTACTATAATAAGAGAGATTATATTAATATTTTTAGGTAAATGTATAGTTGGAGGGGCGATGAGACAATTTTCAATATCCCAAATCGGGGAAATACTCATTGGTATGGTAACTCGTTGACCGCTTTAAAGTAGTCCTTTGTCGTAAGTTACTTCATCACGATAAGTAAAATACTGTCGAATCGCAATCGACGTAGCTGCTTTTGACGAAGACCAACCTTTCTTAACGGTAGTTTTGAATACTTGTACATTCTTAGTTATAGTGCAGACTGAGTGATTACGATGTTCTTCTTGAACTATCCTTGGACTTTGTACTGAGATTATTGACAGACAGTCCGCGATGTACATCCACGCCCCATTCTTATACTGTACTTCCAAATTGTAGTTCTGTAACTTTAAAGCATCCACTGTAATCGTTAAGGCGCTGTTAGTAGAGGCTTCTTCCAAATAATTTCCAGAGGCTTATGATCAGTCTCTACAGTAACGTTATCACGTAATATCAAACATACCACGCACTTAAATAATAAACCAAATGAATAAAACTGAACAAGCTGAGCCTCCAGGGGTAAACGCAAACAAAACAATTCCTTTATTTCGTGTTCAAAATGCTTTGTGAAATTGTGAGAAAAAAAACCCCCCGAAAGCCTGTTGGGATCCAGTCCAAAAGGCGAAATACCATGAAATGAAATTATCTGAGCAAAGTGAAAATGAAAAGTCGAGGACAGACAAGTAAAACTCTTAAAGTCCAAGAGCCCATGACAAAATAAGCATGTGATAAGGTACACGGTGGGTCAATATATTTTTAAATTAGGTTAGTTATTTGTAACAAAGAACTGTTTGTCTTACGGGTCAAAGTGGGGGCTTTCCGGAAATACGAACCCCATGACGTCACTTCCAGTGACCTTGAAAATTGATATGACCTGATATTCGTATCATTTATTAACCTTCAAATCTGAACCAAACGGCGTATAAGACAAAAAAAAGTAATTTTGTCTTGTACATGAAAATTTGAGAGGGGCTCAAAATTAGTTTTTTAATCTTATACGCCTCTTTGTGCTTATTTGATCGTTAAATTAGCGATATTTGGTAAGAGCACGTTGAGACCAATCGAATGATACCAATATCAGGTCATATCAATTTTCAAGGTCACCGGAAGTAACGTCATGTGGTTCGTATTTCCGGAAAGCCCCCACTTTGACCCGTAAGACAAACAGTTCTTTGTTACAAATCACTAACCTAATTTTAAAATATATTGACTCACCGTGTACCTTATCACATGCTTATTTTGTCATGGGCTTTTGGACTATTATGATTCCTGCAGATAAAAAGATTGAAAGTCGCGTTCTCCCTTTCTCTATCACCCTTTCACGAAGCGCGAATGAAAGCCGGAAGACAAACACGCCAAATGAACTCAACCACCGTCTCCGCTTACCATTCCCGCCTCGAAAAAATTAAAAGTCGCGTGTTCTCTCCCTCTGTCGCCCTCTCGCTTAGTAACGGAAGACAAACATAGAACATGGCCCTGTAACCGTGAAGGATCTCGTTCGTGTTCGTTCGGTTAGGCAGAGAGACACCCAAAACGTCGTCGATTATAATATGACAATCTGAGAGGTCAGCCCTACGGGCGTGTGTCAGTAATCACATGTTAAAGAAAGATCACGGGATCTGTGTATATACGAGAAAAATTCCGTCCTATTTTCGATATTGAGCTTTCTAATTCATAATCTATTAATTATTCAATAATCATGTATTTTACCAATAACTTAATAATTAAAAGAGTTCATTTTACTTTTCAATACACCAGTATGTTTAACAAGCGAAATCATAAATTGACGCGATTTTTTTCAATTCGATTACGGGCCGTAATGCCGAAGGTTGTTGTTAGACGAAATGCGAACAATTAATCAAAAAGGGGCTGAAACATTACATCCTATGGACACGCAGACCTGCAGAATTTTGATATCTATTTATAAGCAATCACGTATTTAGTATTAAATATATAAGGGAAGATATACAACCATTTTTCAATGTATCAACTACCGGCACATTCGGCATTATGATACATTAAGTGAAACTGGTAAATTTTCTACGTAATATTTAATTACCACGTTAAAGCGTACAAACATATTTTGAATATATTAATTATTTTTGAAGACGTCGCTAATGTGTGTGCATTTTTTTCTTACCGTTGAGGAAAGGGGTCAGACCGTTGAACAAACAAGCAAAGATGAAAAGTTAGAAGAAACCACCTATGGACTGTGAGAAGGATGATAAAATACGCGAAAAAGTAGATAAGTCCATAATTAAAAGGGATAATATAGCTAAATCCTAAACAAATTTGAAGAAATTTAAAAACTTACTAATAACTCGTACCGATAGGTCTTCGAGCAACGCGAAACTCGGATCAAATAGATCTTCGAGTAATAAACTAAATTAAAAATAAATAAAATAGCCAGAAATTCCAACGGTAGACCGGTTTCGTTCTATTTGGAACTCGTCAGTACCGTGCTTAGATAAATACTTAGACCCTCCATTTAATTTTTGTTTAAAAATGGTCTCACAAAAATACTTTTTATATCTTACAAAAATACTTTTTATATCTTACAAAAATACTTTTTATATCTTACAAAAATACTTTTTATATCTTACAAAAATACTTTTTATATCTTACAAAAATACTTTTTATATCTTACAAAAAAACTTTTTATATCTTACAAAAATACTTTTTATATCTTACAAAAATACTTTTTATATCTTACAAAAATATCGACTTCATAATTTCAACTGTCTCATGACAAAATCTAGTAAACACCAATTTCGAGTATAAGGAGAAAATTCAGATATAAACGCGAATCGTAACCTAATCCCAAAAGGATTTGTACCACTTACATTACCATAAGATATTATTTAAATAAAAATAGAAAACTTAAGTATCTCGAATTAAAAAAAGTGGGACAGTCGTTTTGAATAGAATATCAATTGATTTTTCCACTGAATGAATACGGTGATTTTCCGATTGAGCTTATATTCACTATAGCGTGGTTGAGGGTCTGAAATTTCTACCAATCCAGTGTACTCACCGTAAAATTCACATTAAAAAAAAGTATCTTTAAAAATCTCAAATTTCAAACAAATCCACCATTCGTCAAATACCTACAAGAAAGTAGTAAATCTACGATATCCTGAAAATCAAAAGAAAATAGTCCGTTTACACCCACCTACCATTCTCTTGGAGATTTACCCAGACCTGAAACATTTGAAAGCTAGAATTTATTCTTTTTCTCTGATATATTACCGAGGGTCATGGTTGAACAAGCTTCTGATAATATTTTTTTCAATTTTCCAAAGATTGCTTTTTTACCGCTAGTTCACCATGACCATTTGCGTTTCAAACCGACAATGCAAGACGCGACGAAGATTAGGTAGTACAGGTTTTATCCTCGAAGAGCTAGTTGACTACAACTATAACGATTGCCGGTTTTGATTAAAGAGGTATAATAACGAATGTAATGGAATTTGAAAAAAGGCCTAAAAGATCGGGGAATATTAAGAATTGAGATGAATTATGTGTCAGCAGTTGCCTCTTTTTTCCGCCGGTGACTTTTAAGATTCTAATCGTACATCGTCGTCTGTCTAGTTTTTTGGTTAGAAGACATGAATTGACAAATTCTTCGAAATATGTCTTACGGGTTTAATTTACAGTTACTTCACCAAATGAGGCTACTTTGAATTGGATAGGAGAAAAAGGAACACCTCAGGAGATAGGGGAAATTTCAGCTGCCTACTTTACCAACAAAGTCCGACCCTAGCAGTTCACCCTGACCAATAAAACGAGAGTACGTTCCTTCAACGCCACTTTCGTCAGGGGTAAGCGAATCCCAACCATAACAAAGTTTATATCCGAAGTAGTTTAAAAGAATTCAAATGTTTTGGTTTACCAAAATTCCCTCAGTTTAGACGAATTCATACTTATGCTATTTAAGGTGCAAGCAGTGGCGTAGCCAGGGAGGGCACAGGGGGCAGATGGCCCCCCGAAACGTATGGTCGTACGTACAAATATTTTTATTTTTTTACTTTTTATTCAATGGTGTGCCCCCCCCCCCCCCGAAACAAAATCCTGGTTACGCTACTGGGTGCAAGTTAAAAATTAAAAGCATAAAAATATATGGTATAGGAAAACATTATATTTTCTCACAATGGGCTACTTGTTACTTTTTAGTAAAAACATGAATTACAATATATAGCCAATATAGTGTATTAAGCAGATTTTAAATTAAAAGCCACTTTAGTTGTGCGCAATAGATTTAATACTTGTACTTTGGCATTTTCCCGCCAAAAAAAAGTTCCATACACCCCAATGATGGGGACTTTTGACACAAAGTTTACAGACACTAAATAAAGGTGTATGCAAAAATTCAGCCCGGGGGCATTTTTTCCGAAGTTTGATCGATTTTTTCCCTAAAGTTACTGGATTATATGGCAGACATACTAAATCATCACTTTATTAACATCTCCAATAATCGGTCTAAGCCATTCAGGGTAGTGATCGGTCCAAGCCCTTCGTCTGCGGATCCAGAAAGACTACATCACTACATGTTAATACAGCTCTCTCAGTATCTGGCATTCCCGATCTCAGTGATAATTAACAATAGATTTAGAAGTCGTATAGTATCCCAGTCTTTGAAACATGCTACGATAACACCAATTCCCAAAGCAGGTCTATGGTCAAATCCTGCTATAATTATAAACCCATTGTTAAAACTAGTTACGTGTCGAGAGTGGCTGAGTGGCTAGCGAAGGACCCTATTCGTACTCATCTATAAGATAACAATTTCTTGTATCCTTCTTAAAACGGTTTCCGCTCAAAACACTCATGCACTAGTAATCTCTTAGTGGCTACTAATGATTGGACTACGTGGATTGATGAGGGTAAACCAGTAGACGTCATTTACTTAGACTTTTTAAAGCTTTTGATTCGATCCTCCATCAGGGAATAATCAGGGCCCTACAGTCTACCGGTATTGGTGGCAATGCACTTGCTTGGATTGCCCATTTCATCTCTAATCGTAAACTTTCCATAGGCACTTAAATAAATCATCCTCCTAGAAAATCACTAAGAAGTAATATTTCCCAGGGCCAGGACCCGCAAGATATTGTTTACATAGTGCTTGTGGAAAAAATTGAAAACTTTTCACCTGTAAAGAGAACGTCGTGTTTTTGGCAAGCCTTAATATGTCAAAAACACTACCTGGTTAAAAGGGAACGCTTTTTGTTGCCGTATACGATCGAGGGGCTGATCACTTCCCGTAATCCCTGTACAAGCCTGTAGCTTTGACTGCACTAAAATGATTACGTAAGTGAGTACAGATTTAACACTACCAAAAGCTGCACTCATTTTCATATTTATGTAATCGTTGTACAGATTTTAGAGAGTGGTTAGCCCCTCGAAAAGTGTAAAGATGAAAAATTTCCATTATTTTGACAAGCACTATATAAACAGCGACTTGCAGGTCCTGTCTTTCGGAAATATTACTTCTTTTAGATTTCGTGGGAGGATGATTTATTGAAGCGTCTATTCCGTAGTCGAGAGTAACGACCAAATGCTTCTGCAAGCGGATCTGGATGCTATCACACATTGAGCTGATCAGAATGGAATGACTTTTAATGGTGAGACCTTAACCTCGGCTGCAGTGCCGTATTTCCGGCTAGGCCAACCTAGGCCGTGGAATAGGGGCCCATCCTTGGAAGGGGCCCTCCAGTGACCGTAATTACTGTATTCGAAGGCATAAATCTATAATATCAATCGTAATTTATATTGGAGAAATTCTTAGGTAGAAGATTTGGTTTTAAAATTAGCAATATTTCTGCCTGGCAGTTTACGGACGCAGCCTTAAATCGAAATGTTGCATAATTATCGCATATTTAGTCGACGATTGTTACGAGTTTTTATTTAGTAATATAACCGTACTTCTACGCTGAATCAGGGAAATTCAGGCACAGCCTAGTTCCAGGCATAAGAGTAAATGCAGCGCGTGAAAAGGGGGCCCAGACTCCTTATCTGCCTATGAGCCCAGGATCTCTAAGTCCGGCCCTGCTCGGCTGCTTCTCCAGTTCGTGACTAAGGAATTACAGTACTCACACCACAAGATCGTGAAGAAATTAAACTCTATTACCCTTTATAATTCACTGTTTCTTCCCCCCATCAACTTTTCATTTATCAGAGGTCTAGAGCCCCCGCCCTCTATAATGGGTGATAGGGATACACTAGTTAAAGCCCATAATCGATTCACTATAAAGTAGCGCGAGGTCTTGATTCTTGCTGCCCGCTGATCGAGACCTTAAATAAAATGTTGACCCTCCCATGCGTCGTTATTCTCTCAGTGACTGGTCGCCAGTGACTTTTTCGAGTCAAGAAGACAAGAGGCCACGGGGCAAAAATTTCAACCCCGTGTCAAGACTAAAATGCGCCAATGACATTTTGGCGTTCATTCCATTACGCTAAGGTATTATCTCTCTCCAGAGGTTTTCACTGGGATATCGCGTCGGGCTGTGCGGTCTGCTGACCGTGACTTATTTAATTCTTGTTTTTTACATGCCTTATTATTTTCTAGTATGTAAGTTTATTCCTACAATGGTTTGTCCTGTGAGGTTGCACATACGTTTTCTGTAGCTTAGCAATCTTTTGTATGTTTCATAAGTAAATAAATAAATTGATATATATTTGATAACAATGAAATGAAAAAATAAATGATGGAATGAAACCTAGCGGATCCTGTTAAAAAAAGTCACAAAATATAAAATTTTAGGAGTTTACTCTGCATTATTCTCACGTTATTTCATAAAAATATATTTTTTCATAAAAGGGAAAACTAAGATTTTGGAATGCGCTTTGGACTGTCACAGACATATCACGGCAGGCTTGATCAACACATACATTCCGATTTTTTTCGTAGTCAACCTGTCGTTTATCTCGTTTTGGCGGAAATAGTGACCTTGGGAGTGACCGCTCTCTTGACCTTAGCTACTCAGATGGTACACGCTCGCAATGGTCAACTGGACTTCGAATATCTGGACGTTTTACTGTTCGGGTGTTTGGTCAGTTGAATTCACACTCGCCCATTCTGCTCATCAAAAGGAAATAGGGGTAAGACCAAATCTGTTATATTTAATGACAACCAAAAACTGCTACAAAGGGATGGTTTTTGTGCCTATAGTTTTGAAAAAAATTCCTTGTCTATCTTCAAGACGGGTTCTAAATATCTTAACATTGCGCCAGAGTCGGAGCAAATATAACTTGAGTGAAAAGCACCTTGAAAGAATTGGCGTTGACAGGGTGGGTAACGCAGTACATATATTCCCTAGGAAAGTACAGTGTTATTACCCCTAAGACTCGTGGGGCCCTGGGCACTGCCCATTTACCATTACGTCTGGGCACAAAAATAAGAAAGTAAAAATTACAAACGAGATGTTCGATATTTTGAAAATTGCGTATCCTATATATTTAAATATATTTTAAGAACCTTTATTACTTCGTTTAATTTCTTATTAGGGCTTTGATATCAATAACAAACTAATACTATGTAGACAGAACCCATAAGGGTCCTTATAGGGCTTGAGCATGGTTTCAAGCTAACAAGTAAGACTACAGGTTTTATAGCAAGTTCTTAGTTTGTGTTAAAAGCCGGATAAACGTTCAATACTTGATTTATAATTTTTAAATTTGTTGATCATAAAAAGCTTTTACCGTCCACTACGAACATTAAGTGAATTGAACAGTTTAAATATACGTCCCTAATTCGGGATACGCAGAAGGTTTTTGTCCTCACATGGTGGACGGAGCACCAGAAGTTCAATGCTTCGTTGCCCCTTCTTCCAGACAATGGAATATAAATATGAACTCTGCATTATACGTCAGATTCCATCTGCCCCTCAAAAACAGGCGAATGTTTCAAGGGAAAACTTTTAAACTCACGAGGAGTGTACCCGAGTTGTAAATCACCGATTTTGATGGAATTCGGGGGGTATGTAGACCTTGGGGTACCATGAATTTTCACCATGGGAAAAGTTACGCTTGGCATCCGTTTTTGACAACCTAAAATGAAAAAAAAAATACATTTAAAAAAGCATGGGATTTTCTCAGTTACTGTGACAATTTTTCAAAAAATCAAAAAAAAATTCAAATCTCAACTAAAATGCTAAATTTGAACTATTTTGGGTGAAATTCATCAAGTTTGGGGTAAACTTCATCCAAATTTGGATAAAATTGAGAAAATTTCAATGAATTTGATAACAAAAGGAATATTTGCAAAATTTTACCTAATATTTTTTTTAAATAGACAAAAATTGGATAAATTGACCAAAATTAGGTAAAATGACCAAAATTGGGTAAAATTACCTAAAATGATTAAAATTTGATAAAATCGTGTTAAACAACCTAATATCGGCTAAAATTGGGTAAATGATAAAATTTGGGTAAAATAATCAAAATTTGTCCAAATGAGAAAATTGGGTAAAATTATGTTAAAACAACTAATATCGGCTACAATTGGGTAAAATGATAAAATTTTGGGTAAAATGACAAAATTTGGGTAAAACAGTTACAAACGTTGCTAAAAATGATTAAAATTGAATAAAATGAACGAAATTTGGTTCAACAACCGGAATTTGGGTTAAATAAATGAAATTGGCTAAAATCGTGTTGAATTAATTGTATTGACTAAAATGAACGAAATTGGATAAAAAAAGCAGTATTTACTTAAAATAAATAAGTTTCGACTACAATCGTCTTAAATCAATTGAAATTGACTTAAATAAATCTGTCAAACTACCAAAAGTAATGAAGGACCAAAAGTAGATAAACTGAAGAAAACCTACAAAATAAGGTAAAGTAAAAACTAAAAGGTTATCGATTTCGTTGTAATTTCGTAAACACTAACTAATAACGAAAACTACTGTAGCTTAAAGGTTTTTTCGTTAAAAACCACCCCAATTTTGAGAAAACATACTTTAACGCTTTCCATAATATTGTTCGTTAATTACAACTTAAAAAAATGACTTTGTTTTGTCGAAGCTCCCTCTCTAGTGAGTCAAATGTCTGTATGTCTGTAACGATGTTTCTCAGAAACTACCCCGCCTATTGAAATGAAATTTCACACACCTAAAGATCTAGGCGGCTTTGACAAGGCGTCATTTTCATGGATTTTGGCGGTAAAACGCGGATGAATACATTGTTTAAAAGAGCAACTTTTCTTACATCGATGATTGTTATTAGATCGATGAAATCCTGAATAGAATGATTTCATTATAATTACTACTTTAAAATGGCTGCCTTTAGTTAACTGCCAATAACTCTAAAACTATTAACCGAAATTTGTCATAAAGGGGTCATTCTTTTTCGATTTTCAAAATCAACGGTATAATCCTAAACTCCCAAAACGAAGATATTGTTAATAAGTCAAACGCCATTGAGTAAATAAGCTAATTATTTTAGTTTTTTATCCAGCATTATAATGGCATTTTCCGCCATTTTGATGATGAAATTAGCTTATTTCCTCATCGGTGTTTGACCTTTTAACAAAATCTATAGTTTATAGCATGGGTGACGTAGGCCTACGTCACGTTGGAATTACTCTATACCGAACCTGAATTTGTCGTGGAAGAAATCGCTGAATACATTAGTTCTATGGGAAAGTCTAACTTATTAAAGATATTGGCTTACGATATTGGTGAAAACGAATTAAATTGGATAAAGCGACAAATTCAATAGTCAGGAATATTAAATTAGTACTCGGAATTGCTTATTGACGAATTTTACGATTTATATAAATAAATTTGGTGAAAATTAAGAACATCAATATATATCATAATTAAATGTTTTTATACAACCACGCATTTCGTTGAATAAAAGTGACATTTACTATTCGTTATTTAAATAAATATTATTTAAATACCGCCGAGTTTATTTTATTTATGACTAAAACATAATATAAAACCGAGCACTAAATTTAATCAAATCGACGGCAAATGCTATTTGTAAAGTATAATTTTGAAAATATACTTAAAAAATATAGGGTGTGCAAAATAATTGGTAAGACCAAATAATTCGATCGAATACCAAATCCAATATTCGATTCGTCGAATCGAATAGCACTTGGGAAAGTTCGCGAATATACGTTTTTCTTGGTCAAATAGTCGAATATTCGAAAAGATAGGAAAAAAGTATTTGGTATTTTCAAATAGTTTGCAAACTGGTCGAATAACCACGGGTCTTTTTCTAATTTGTTGAGTTTCAAAGCCATCAGAGGAGAACGCTGTGAAATTTCCGAACTGGTGCTTATTTCTGGCACCTCTCTTTAGGCCACAGCGGCAAGGACCATATAAAGAGTAACTTGCACGTCCATTATTCATACCATGTGTATTAAAACATCTTAGCGAAAGGCAGAAGTTGTTTATTCTAGCGCCTATTGGCTAGATTATTCGCGTGTCGGAATTTTCTAGAATAGCAAAGTAAAACTAAAACATAAACCAAGTTCAAAACAAAACTAATAACTGGGAGAAAGGTTGAAGTAAGTAGCTTTTTGTATTTTTGGTTTTGAATTTTATGAGTTCACTAAATTATTCGTTTAAAATTATTATAAATTAAATTAAATATTATTTTATTATTTGTTATAAAAGATCTGCTCCTTCGTGTACGTTTTACATATATTTAGAAACTCGAGATTTTAATGTTCGTGTTTGCAAAGCATGAAAAAATAGCAGATCCTTTGATTTTAATTGTAGTTAGTAGTTACTAAAGAATAAAAGTCGCTAGCTGACTTGGACCTGGGGTAGTTAAACTTTAAAAATGTGTATTTAAATTTTCTTTGTAAAAGTTTTCTTTGAAAAAGTTTTGTATTATAGTTTAAATTTATTAAAAAAATAAAATATAAATTTGTACATTTGGTTTAGTTATTTTACTATTTCAAGTAAAGTGAACAGTGATTTCAAATACTTTTTTATTTTTTTGACAAATATGCAAACTATTTGGTTATTTCAAAACCAAATACGTAGAATTGTTGGGTATTTGAAATTCTATTTGGTATTTGATCAGTTAACTTAAAATTTTGCTCTAAAAATATTCGACCAAATTGTTTGACGATATAAATATTCGATTTGGTATTTGACGTGCCTTGAAAAAAATATTTGATATTCGATTTGATCCCCAAAAAATGGTATTTGCACACCTCTAAAAAATAAAGCTTTTTCATGAACAACTAAAATTAAAAAAACCCAGAAGATGTAAAAATGAAATATTTAGTATAGTCGTTATGTTGGTAGATAGAATAAATTAAACCAAGTATTTACAGATTTAAATATCAAGTATATACAATATAAATTAAGTAACATGTAGTTGCATAGTTTTACTAAATTAGAAACAGATGTATACATATTCACTTAAAATTTTGGTTTCTATATTTTTACATTTTCACGAAAAATGCCCAGAATTTGAAGATTAAGTTTTAGGTAATTTCAATAATAAACTAACATGTTATATTACTGAAAAGGTTTGAATTCATGTTCAATAACAACAGGGTGGTGTTTAGCGAAAAAAATCTTTAAGTTATTGAAGTTTTCGTTATTAATTAGTGTTTACGAAATTACAACGAAATCGATAACTTTTTAGTTTTTACTTTACCTTATTTTGTTGGTTTTCTTCAGTTTATCTACTTTTGGTCCTTCATTACTTTTGGTAGTTTGACCGATTTATTTAAGTCAATTTCAATTGATTTAAGACGATTGTAGTCGAAACTTATTTATTTTAAGTAAATACTGCTCTTTTTATCCAATTTCGTTCATTTTAGTCAAAACAATTAATTCAACACGATTCTAGTCATTTTCATTTATTTAACCCAAATTCCGGTTGTTTAACCAAATTTCATTCATTTTATTCAATTTTAATAATTTTTAGCCACGTTTTTGGCTGTTTTACCCAACTTTTGTCTTTTTACCAAATTGTAGCCGATATTAGTTGTTTGAACACAATTTTACCCAATTTTCAACATTTTAGGTCATTTTACCCAATTTTGGTCAATTTATCCAATTTTTTCAAAAAAAATATTAGGTAAAATTTTGCAAATATTAATTTTTTTTATCAAATTCATTGAAATCTTCTCAATTTTATCCAAATTTCGATGAAGTTTACCCCAAACTTGATGAATTTCACCCAAAATAGTTGAAATTTAGCATTTTAGTTGAGATTTGAAAATTAATTTTTTTTGATTTTTCGAAAATTTTTCCCAGTAAGTACCCTGTGAAACTGAGCGTAACTTTTCCCTTTTTGAAAATTCATGGTACCCCAAGGTCTACATACCCCCCAAGTTTCATCAAAATCGGTGATTAACACCTCGGGTACACTCCTCGTCAGTCACAAATATTCGCAATTTCTAGGAACTGAAATCTTACTCTTATATCTAGTCTTTCCTTTTAATAACGCGTCTTAACGAAAATCTTCAATCATATTTTCAATTTACTACTATTTTGAAAGGAAACTAAAAACACTTAGGCCATTTCGTTATCTGGTCCAAATTATTCCTCTTGAGCTTGTGGGGATGGGTCAAATGAAAGAACGACTTATTATCAACTTAGTGATAACTTTGTTAGTTTGGTCACGAAGCGTACAGATTATATCTACACAGAATAGCTGACTTGAAATCACATCCTAAATAGTATCAGAAGTATATATTAACCGGAAGTATTCATCTCCATCCACCGCTAACTCTTTGGAGGAAATTATATCCATATATAGAGTTTAGGCATGCATTGTACTGCGGATCTTTCTTTTTTATTGATTATATATCGATTGATTTAAATAAGCGAACACTTATTATTTTATGTCGTGGTGTGACAAAACAACTTTGGAAATATTATTCCTTCGTTGATTTAAAATCAATTTTGTTAAGGTGGAAATCTGAGATTTCGCGGGAGCTTTTCATGGCCGTGTATTAGTAAAACGAATAAATTACAACAAAAATGGTCCCCGAGATGCGAAATTAGAGTCTAGAGAATCGATCCAGCTTATTTTTGTTGATTGGATGTTTATTGCCTTATTTATCATGTCCAACTCCGTCGCGTGGGGTTGCATCTTATCAAAAGCCACCTTGATCTTGATCCTCACAGTTTGACTAGTGCTGTATCTTTTACATTCCGTTGAGATTGGATCGACATGGCTGTGAACCACAACTGTCCTTTGTTTGGATTTCATCTAAGATAGAATTAGTGAAACCTTAGGTACAAATTTCCATCTTCCCTTAAAATTGCACATAGTCCCCTAGATTGTGTGTGAAGTTATGGTCATATATTTTAATTCAGATCTCAAACTTCAAATCTTAAAATTGGGTCTGCTTAACGAGACCCTGCGCATAGACGAAGAACGGGTAAACCCTGGACACGCGACTTACGCCTTCCACAGTAAAGAGAGAGATTTTGAAAATTGTTCGGAATTTGCTGGTGCGCGACGCTGGCGCCTCTAGTGGCCATCATCAAAATAACGGCTACTGCGCAAGCGCGAACTTTTGTTTCTCTCTAATTTCCGGTCTCGGGGTCATAGTCGAGGTGAGACGCGCCGTTTTGTAAGCCTTATCCTGTGAGTTATATCAGTCTTGCATTTAGTGTGTTATTTGTAAATAGATTATTAGACATAATCGACCATTTACCGTGTGTTTTCCCTAAATAAATAAAACATCGTGGATTTATAATTTTATATTTATCCTGTGTTGATTGTAGAAACTGCTTATTTTTATAATCGCATGATTTTCTATTAATAGGCCTTTGTCACCTAACATCTTTACAATGAATAAATCCATCAAAGTCTAAATAACAAAAAATTTATATAATATTGAGGCTGTTAGGAAGAGTGAAATACAGAAATGTTAATAGTACTCACCAGTAAACATTTCATCAATAAATTCATCGTGATCGTTTCAATTCATCGTTTATTCAAGTCCAATTGCTAAGCCTTAGCTTAAACGTGTGGGATCTCCACGACCCACGTGATTCGAAACCGGAAATTGATAAGAGAGGAAGAGGAGGAGGGTGGGGTGCGAGGGCACCAGCAAACAAACAAGCAGCGCCTCTGACGGCACTAACATTTTTTCGCGGAGAGAGGCGTACGTGGCGTGTCCAGTGTTTACCCGTTCTTCGTCTATGCTCTGCGTAACATTCAATTCTACTCATGCACATCATTCCCAGATAATAGCTCAAGTGATTGTTGATATTTAGTGTTAATAATACAAAGACATTAAAATAATACTTTCAAACGAGCCTCAGTTAGAAGACCACGTGCAAAAATTACGATACATAAGATCAATAAGTGTTTCCATAAAATAAAGCCATAAAAAATTTAGAATATAAAATGTTTTTCTTTGCTTCACGAGCTTACGGTTTTTTGTTTTTTATTGGCCCGCGCGTTTCGTACGTGTAATTTAAATTCCAAAATCAATATCGACTCCAGCCCGTGCTCTCTATCTTCAATAACTATAGCTAATGGGCCGGTGGTCAAATGGTCCTAACCCCCCTCCAGCTTCGGTCAAGTAGGGGCCGGAGACTGGGCTTTTTTTCCTAGGCTATCGGGGATGGTCCATGCACGGTCATTCTGTCAACTCTATGACGGTGTTGATTCCATCTTGGCGGTGGCGGATCTCCGTATAAGGCGCTTTGGCCCGTTGGGTCGCTGTGTGCCAGTTTTCCGTCTTTTGGTGCATTAACCTCTAGGCGTCGGCTTCCGTTTCATGGGAGCTTGGTGTCTCTGGATGATGCTATAGAATCGACTCGCATTCCCTCAGGTGGGCTCGAAGTGGGGAGAGGTCTCCCATGGGTGCGCTTTTTGAAGGGTTGGGTGGCTCACGTTTGAAGTGTGACTGTCAGCCTGCGGTGGGGTTCTCTCGCTGCTCGTGGCTGTTTCGTCACCCGTCCTGGCTGTGGACGGTAGCGCGGCCCATTTCTGATGATACCGGTGATATAGGATGATTTGATATCCCAGGCACACCGCTATATCAAATACTGACACAATGTGTATTTACTCCAAAGTTTCGGTGGTAAATAGTGAATATTTTTTCTCACTTTTTTACCACCTAAATCAGGTGTAAATAGTCTCGTGGATAATGCTATTTATGACGAAAATAGATTAGTGGTGACTTTCCGTAGTAAATATGAGTTAAATAAAATTTACCAGTGACCTGTCAGGCCGACCCTTAACCGCGACGGCTAATGTTTCTTGCACCATAATTTATGGTAAACTTAATAAAGGCGGTGCGCCATGCATGGAATTTGACATTTTATGATGGGGGTGTTTTTTTTTGTTCCGACAATCGATTTATTTCTAAAACTATTATAGCTAGGAATTAAAAAGATTTGTGGTGGAATTAGTATACCGGGGGAAATTTAGTCGAATTTTGTAAATGTTTTTCGATATTTTCATCATCCAATTTTTTAATTTTTCCCCACTAGGTGCTAGATCAAAAAAAAACTTTCAGTTCTTGTCGAGTGTACACTTCCTAAGAATCATTCTTATTTTACTTTTTAGGTAGAGATTTTACAAAATAGTTTTGAAATTGGACTTTCAGCAGTATGGTAATGTATAACCTAGGCTTCGTTTTTGGAGTCAGCGTGATTTTACTTTAAGAACGCCACGCCTGCTTATTTTGATACATGAGGTCGTCGTAGATTGTGCTGCAGCACGACCAGATTAAGCTGTAGTGAAACTCGTTTTGGAAATAATTAGTAAAATTTCTACGTTTTCGGAAAATGTTTTAACATTTTTCAGAAAGTATTTTTTTAAACTACATGCTACATGTAGGTAATTTTTGTCAATCAAAGTCGTAGAGCACAATCTAAAATTAACAAATGTCATTGATTTGAGGAGAGAAAAAAACATTTTTGACGACTGTGAAAGTTTACAAGTTTTCGTAAGCCAAAATAACGTATGTACTTTTTTTCTGAAAAGATCGTCGCCACTAATGGTAATTTAGCCTTTATTATTGTATTAAACATCTAAATAGACATCAGTAGTTAAGGTCACTACGTAATCGACGTTTACTATCATTCTGGTTGGTTATTTTGGAAACTGTGGATCGGTATTCAAGAACAGAAAGTACCAAGATGGTTGCCTTGTTATTTGGAAAAGCAAGCCGTATTTATTTAAGGTAAGTGAAATTTTCGAAATAGGAAATCCAAAGAGAAAACACCCATCAACACGGTGAAGCTTGAGTTCAGTGACTTACATCAGTTTGGTAATATAGAACCTATAGGTTTCGTGGATCAAGTCCGCGTGATTTCGAAAACACTATACTTTTCTGCATATCTACGAAGAAGCTGTGCTGCAGGAAGTGCTGATTTGGGTTGCAATAAATCTCGTGTCTCGAAGATTTGAAGTTAATATCGCTATCATCCATACAGGGGTACCTTTCATCAAGGACTACATGGTGATGACGCTCAAAGACGTTAGGACTTCTGCAACTAGCTGGTGAACGCTTAAAACGAAAATCCCCAATTTCTGAGTCATGTTCTTTTATCTGATGAATCTTTATTTTCAAGAGATGAACCTTTTAACAATCAAAACAACCACATTTGGAATGCAGAGAGTCTACATTGCGGATATCCACATCACCACCAACATCAGTTTGCACGCCTAAATGTTTGGGTTGAACTTTTTCGAGCCCGTCGTATTCGTCCAGTGTTCCTGCCAGAAAAAACTAAATGGGAAAAGCTATTTGTATTTTTTACCGCACGAGCTCCGCAGACGATCCACGATCTTCCTTTAGCTAAAAGGCGCAGATTGTGGTTTCAACAAGATCGTGTCCCACCACATTGTTATCGACAAGTCACAAGTGATCGATTTCTTGAACAACGAGTTCCTGGAAAGATGGATAGGAAAAAACGATCCAGTCTATTGGTCAGCAAGGTTCCCCGATCTGACACCATTGGACATTTTTCTGTGGGGATTTGTTCAAGAAAAGATATACGCCATTCCTATTGACACTAAAGAAGAGTTTTACCGAAGAATTGTAGCTGCTTTCTGAGAAGCTACTCCACAAATAATAGAACGTTCCTTTGTAAATATGATTGATCGAGCTAAAGCCTGCATTGCAGCTTATAGACGAATATTTAAAACAATTTTGAAAAAATTAAAATGTTGTGTTATTGGAAATAAAATTGGTATAAGAAAATCTGTCGTCTGATTTAAAACAAGTACCTTAAATTTTGATGGCACAGAATAAATAACTCCTTATTGTTAGTAACATTTGCTGCGGCACAGCCACTAACAAGGAGACGACCCGAGGTGTTACACTCCGATTTTGTTCAAATTCGGGGGATTGGTAGACCTTCATGTAACTTGAAAAATCCTAAAGGGAATTTATTCAATGGGCAACGGTTTTGCCATGGCAACGAAAAATGTTTTTGACAACATAAAATGGAAATTTTCCCATTGAAAATAACATGGGATTTGGACCGATTCCAAGGGTCCCAAGATTTTAAAAATTTAAAAAAAAAATAAAATACCAAAATTATAAAAATAAAGTTAAAAATTGACGAAAATTTTCACATTTTGATCAATTTGAACCAAATGGGTGAAAATGTACCGATATGGCTTAAATAGGAAAAATTTCAATTTTATGTTGTCAAAAACATTTTTCGTTGCCATGGCAAAACCGTTACCCTTCAGAATTTTTCAAGTTAGATGAAGGTCTACCAATCCCTCGAGTTAGAACGAAATCGGTGTGAAACACCTCGGGTCGTCTCTGTAAGTGTATGCTTCAAAATAAGCAAGCATAGGTCAAGGCACAGCTTACATAAACAGGTTAGAAATCGGTGTACTTTCATACGTACTAAAGAAGGGGGACCTTTAC
This sequence comes from Leiobunum rupestre, assembly GCF_980474605.1. Taxonomy (NCBI): domain Eukaryota; kingdom Metazoa; phylum Arthropoda; class Arachnida; order Opiliones; family Sclerosomatidae; genus Leiobunum; species Leiobunum rupestre. The sequence goes on along the minus strand of NC_143394.1, from coordinate 25,846,272 downwards.
GTACTGTTGGCCTTCATTCCCATTGGATATATAGTTTCCCAAGCGCCACCTTGATTGTGAAAAAAGTACTAATTATTATTATTATTTCTAATGTAATTATAATTTAATTTTAATTAAAGCAAAAATTGCTATTTTAAAAAACTATTTTCATACTTTATAAATTATATTTTGAAAAATAATTTAAATTAGAATACAGGCCTGTACTCTGAAAGCGCAAATGACGCGAATTTGTAAACCAAAATAATTGAATCCGTCAAATTGTAAGTTGTAAGCAACATTTAAGGTGATTTATACTAATTATATTTAATTAATTACAAATAATTTGTAATATTTACCGAATACTGAAATGATAAAATTTAAATAAAAAAATAAAAATAAACCAATATAAAATAATACCAAAGTTTATTTTTAAGCGTATCATGTAACTAATCACAATACTATGGCTGTATCACAATAGTACATTTATAGGAGCTTGGAAAAAATATTATCATAAATGACAATATCTTAGAAACAATCACAGCTGCCATAGTTTTTTAGGAACTTTAAGAAATAGTTTTATATGAATCCTATCTTGGAAGTTGGTGTATTAAAAAATTTCACAAATGTTACATATATTACATTTTTACCTTTCCGAGGGGACAAAGTCCCCTAGGAGGGGTTATGCAATCACCGTGTCTGTCTGTCTGTGTGTGTGTGTGTGTGTGTGTGCGTGTGTGTGTGTGTGTGTGTGCGTGCGTGCAAAGGTTAATCATAGCAAAGCAGTTTCTCGAAATTTCTGCGTTCGCAGTTTCTCGAAGGGTTGGCAAAACCACCGTGTGACGGTGAGCGTTAACGGATTGATTTGCGGTTGGGTTTGGTCAATGCTCACCGTCTCGACAGTTTTAATTCAGTTTGATTGGTTATTTCGTTATTGTAATGTTTATGTATAGGTTGTGAATGTTGAGTTCGTGTTATGACGGTTGTGGGTGTTGAGTTTGTTGGGTTTTTGTTACCAGTGGCGCCGCCAGGATTTTTTTGCACGTAGGCTAAACATTTGAGAGGGCCCCTAAAAAATTATCAAAGCTAGAGACATTTGTAGACGAAATAACACAATGAAACCTTTAAGAGAAATGTTTATTGTCAATTTAAAGATATTTCAAAATGATAAGAAAATATTTTTTCAAACAATGAAAGACATTCTCCTATTTTTAGCATTTCCAAATTCATCCACAACGCGCATAGGGTTATCTCTAAGAATGTTAGACAAGTCGCGATTTATTGATAAAATGGAGAGATTCGACCACCTATTTTCTCCCATAGTTGTTCGCGTAAATGACTTTATTCTCTTTAACGAGCTAAAACTTCTTTCGCCAGTTGCTCTTGAAACTGGTATACAATTGACAAGATTCAAATATTTTAGGAGATTCCTTAATTGGAATAAGATGTTTGAAACAATCTTCAACGGTTTTAAAATTTCCATCAATTAAAAGGTTTTTAGCAATTTTAGTTTGACATTTGAGCGCGTCAATATTAAAAGAAAATCTTTCAAATGATTTACAAAAATGAACTTTTTCAGGATTTAAAAAGTTTTCGTTTTGAGGTTCAGCTGCTGTTATCCGTTTTAGTAACCTATTGTTGTACGTAAATCGCATTTGCATTTCACTGACAAACTTATCCAGTATGGAATAGAAAGTTATGCGGTGCTGTTGACCTATGGTTTGGTAACTCTTTCATCAGCTGCTCTTCTACCAATTGTATCATAAACAAAAATATTTTTAAATTTTTGTTCTGAGTTTTTATTCTTTTTCCTTGTGTTTTGGCTAAAGCGTCGGGATCAGCTACTTTGATTTCTATCATATTTGCTACTTTAGACGCCTCAGCCCACATTTCGTTAAATTTATCTTCATTTCTCGTATCCTTTAAAGATTTTATAGTTCCTTGACATAATTCATTAGCTCTAGAATAAAAAAGCTGTGGATTTTGCAGAACCTCTGAGAGTGAATTAGTCATTTCAAGAACTTCGTTTAAGACGACGAACATTAATATATTGCCAAAATGTTTAAATTGATAAATGTATCCCTTACACTTTGCCGCTTTTTCAGCTTTCCCATTTTCAACAACATTTTCAAGTGCCAAAATTCCCGCATCGACTCTACTTCTATCCCCTTTTTTTTACTAGACCATCTGGTCTGACAGCTTTGAGGCATTTTTAAAACATTTTTCTAGCCTAATTCTTTCTGAGCTTCAAGAAAATATTCGCATCGAAGTACTGAATTACTTTGAAAGTTATATACACCTTGAAGAAGTCCATTCAATTCTCTTATTTCAGAAATTTTGGTACAGCTATCAACTAGCACTAAATTAAGTCGGTGCGCGTAACAGTGAACATAAGGGCAATTTCCCCCGACAGCGGATTGTATTCGAACGTGAACCCCTGAGATATCACCAGACATAACGCTTGCGCCATCGTAACTTTGCGCTACACAATTCGATATGACTAGACCACTATCACTTATAAGTTTAATTATAGCTGATGAAATTGAAATCAAATCAAAGTTATGCAAGTCTGCAAAGCCAAGAAACCTTTCTTGAATATTACAATCGTCAGCTCTAATGCTATAATATCCACCAGATTCGAACTAAGTTTTCAGCAATGTCAATCAATTCGTTTTGTACAGTACTATGGATGTATTTTCCATTATTGGGCATTTTTTTCAGAAATGCCTTTAAAATTGGGACATTTTCTCTTAATAAGTTCCAAAATTTCCTCTGTTCAACATTTCGCTATTTTGTCTATGACTTCGATATGCAATATCTTGTTGAGCACATAATAATACTACTTCTACATGAGTTGATAAATCGGCTCTATTTCTTCAAATATAATTTTTTTGCTGTTGGCTAATCTGGCAAACAATTGATCCTTTCGATTTATTTCAGTTCTAGAACGGCTTGCTTTCGGGGGTGAGAGTAGACAATAAATCTACGATAAGATGGCCTTGCGAAATTGACCTCAAGCGGACTGTAACAAATAAATAGCTGGAAAACCCGACCTCATGTTCATGTTCATATCAAGTAAAATCGGTTCGTTATATCGTTATAAGCGAAATGAGTAAAAAAGTAAAACACTACTGCTGGACAAAAGGATGGGGCCCTATTAATTTAGATAAATTGGGGGCCCTCATGAAATTTACACGTAGGCTATAGCCTACTCAGCCTACCCTCTGGCGGCGCCACTGTGTGTTACGATGGTTGTGGAAGTTGAGTTCGCGTTATGACGGTTGTGGGTGTTGAGTTTGTTGTGGATGTTGAGTCTGTTGTGTTTGTACGGTTGTTTTCTCTACAACACAAATAGGAAGCTTGACAGTGGGTCCCCCTAGAGGTCGGCGTTTGGATAAAAATTAACCGTTTATTTGTATAATATCCATAAACAAAAATTATCCAACAAATAATCAGTTATTTTTGGCTTTTTCCCATATTAAATCGTTTCTATCCATGGATAAACGGTTAACCGCAATTTTTATGATTAATTGAAATTTTGCCAGTTAATTTATCTGTTACGCCGATCTCTAGGTCCCCCTGGCGAATTCCCTTTTTAATAGGAAAATTCGCCGTTACGTTATTGTTGACTTTGATGCGCGCACATCTTCATCATGGGCGAGTGTTGAAATAAAATGAGCGTTAAAGATGCGTCAAGTATTGCGTTAACGGATGAACTTGCGTTTGCGTTGGGTTTGGCGATTTTTACCGTCGCCACAGTGGTTGCCTAGTTTTTTGTTATGGTAATGGTTATATGTTTGTTATTGTAATGGTTATATGTTTGTTTTGTGATTGTTATTGTAATGGTTATGTGTTTGTTATTGTAATGGTTGTTTTCTCTCCAACTTCTTCTTATTGACTTTTGGGACGGACCGCGTGCTGAGGGTAACGATAAACGTCTCAACGTCCAAATGGCAGGGTTTCCACCAATTGTTTACGGTATTCGTCTTAGTATCAATTTGCGATCGTATCGGGTGAGATTCGAACCCAAGACCAACTGTACGACAGGCGGACGTTCTACCACAGAACCACCGTCACATATTACGCTTCATCGAAAATTAGACTTTCAGCTTTATCGGAAGCGTATGTTTCTAATTAATAATATAGTATTAAATTTCGGTGTTTATTTAAATTTTGTGTTCGATTTAAATTATTGCCTCGAAGATATTTTAAAGTATTGTCTTCTCTGTTGATTAAAATCGAATGCGCAGCCCAGGTTTCGAACCCGGGCTGTTCTGCTTGGCTAGAAAGTATTTTACCTCAGAACCACTGACAAGTATAGCACTTGAGAATTTTTTTAAAAACAGCTTCGGTGAAAGTCCGTTCTTTTTTACGCTATTATGAGCTTATTGATGTCAAATATTTCTATAATGTGGTTAACATTTATGAATTTCATTACAATTAAAAAATCTATTAATTATTATAATACGGCCGTGGTAAGAAATGGAATTTCGTTCTTAGTTTAGCAGGTGGTTTGGTCTTCGTTTAGCCATTGCCTTTATCGTAATAAATTAATAAATTAATTGGAGGGGTATTACAATCACCGTGTTAGTGGGTCTGTCTGTCTGTGGGTCTGTCCGGGCTGCGAACGCGTTCGCATTTTCGTAGCAAAGCGTAATCACTGCGTACGCATTATCTCGAGCTTTCTGCGTTCGCAGTTGCTAGGGATTTGGGTAACGAAGTCGAAAGGTTGGCAAAACCACCGTGTGACGGTGAGCATTAACGGATTAATTTGCGGATGGGTTTAGTTGTTTTTTTTTTCGTTAACGCTCACCGTCCCGACAGTTTGATTGGATATTTCGTTATTGTAATGTTAAAGTAGTCGATCTCGAGTCGACCATTCATTAAACCTTTAGCATTCGAAAGTACAGGGATTGTCACCCTTTTGGTAATTATGTCACTTTTGCTATCGGTTATTTTTTTTTGGTTTATTTAGTTTCCCGAAAGTGTTGATAATGTCGAATTTCTACTAATATTGAATCGAATCGAATATTTTCCGGAAATTCTTTCGGAACGATTCGAATCACCGAATCAGATTCGATAAGGGCACTACGAATATTCGATTTGAGATTTAAAACCGAATATTTTCCGGCAAATGCAATTCGATTCGCAATTCAAAAAAGCCGCGTTCACACTAGACACTTTGGAAACGTTTTAAAACGGTTTGGAAATATCAAAATGTAAAATTTCGGTGTCGAATACATTTATAGTATGGCTATTAATACAGTTGACTCCGAAAATGTTGAATTTTATCTTTCGAAACCGTTTCAAAACGTTTTCAAAGTGCGTAGTGTGAACGCGGCTAATGTTGCAAAGAAGATTCGAAATAATATCGACTCGAATCCGTATGGTTAGAAATTCTCGAACCTCGAAAATCAATCAAATTTAACTTGAACAATTCGTACGAATCGAATGCTGGATTCGAAAACCCGAATCGAGTCGTCACTTTTTGTTATTTTCTTTTACAGTTTGAAATGTTGGCATTTTATTGGTTATGGAATTAACTTATTAAGTAAACTAAGATACAGGCGCGGCTCCAGATCAGTGGCGTAACTAAGGACCCGCAGACCCTGCGACGGCCCATGGAAAACTAGAGGCCCTTTCATTTTTAGTATTCCAAACAGGGTCGTGCAGAGGGGGGGGGACCCCTAGTCTCGGCCGAAAAGGGCCCGCGAGGGACTTATAGGGGGCCCGTAGCTGTAGGAGCCCATGAAAGAATTTCAAGGGGGGTGGGGTGCTAATCACAACGATTTGAAGGCTTTGGAAAAATTTTAAGGGCTCAAGGGGGGGAGCAAATCGTAAGAAGTTAAGAACATTTTTCAGGGCCCGAGGGGGGAGCAAATCATGAGAAGTTAAGAAAAAATTTCAGGGCTCGAGGGGGGGTGCGCAAATGCAGGTACTACTACATAAAAAAATTATTTTTATAAAGGGCGCTTTTGATATCTTTCATATCCTCCGGGGGGGGGGGGGCAAAATTCTTAGTTTCGCCACTGCTGCAGATCAACTTTTGGGGACATCGTATTGTTTTTTATTGAAAAAAAGTAAAATAAAAAACCTAGAATAGTGCTTGGTACATATCATTTGTTTTGGAGCCGCGCCTGTAAAGGTAAAGATTTTTTAATTATTCAAGATTAAGCTGCGAATAAGAAAACCAAGAAAAATTTATTACAGTGCATAATACATTGAAAATAGTCTGTACAAATCAATTTGTTTAAGATTTCATAAATATTGAAAAACTGTCTGTAACGGTTTTAATCAATTTAAACTTTAAATCGACCGATTTGAATGATTTTAAAACCACGTGAACACGTCTTTATTGATAGATAAAGTTAATTTTAAGATTCTAAAAGCGAGTCACGGTTCTTTCGAGCCCAAATAAGGGTTTCTAAATTGTAGTCGGACAGCGAATGGCGATGATCAGTGACTACTTGAGATCCTACAGAGTTTACCCTTTCTGACGCGCAATTAGTGGCTCGTATAGACAGTAAATCGCGAGCGACTTCCACCAAAAAGAGTGTAAACCGAACATTTGTTTCTCCAGTAATTGAGTGGATCGCCTCGTCTATCCAATACAACTTCTTTGGTGTCATTTTCAATCTCGTTGTGTATTTGTTTTGAACGAGGAATCTTCAGAGATGAACTTGCGTGTTGATTTCTACGAATTTTATTGAATAGAACGTCTAGTATGTTTCGTTCTTGATCTTCATATTCACCAGAATCGCTGTTTGACTTATCCTGGCCTGGCGTCTCAGTTGGTTGGATAATATCATTGGAATCGTTGTGGTTCCCTAATAGGTCGGTCAAGTACTGTTCTATTTTTAAGGTTTGCGAGTCGGTAAGTAAACGGTTTTTGAATCGTGGATCAACAAACGTTGCTGCCAATAGATGTTCCAGTGTCAGATCAAATCGGTCGTTCAATTGTTTTAAGAGTTCGTCTCTGACCTCGTCTTTCAGAGTTGAAATAAGTGGAACAATTAGGCTGGCCGTGACGGATGTGTCGGCACTGAAAATTGTAGTGGCTTCCTCTATTACTTTTAGAATTGGCAACGAAGATTCCAAAGTTTCCTTCAGTTGCGTTGTTAATGCCACCGGGGGACTCTTGGCGCAACGTCTCTTCTCCACGCATTCGACAAGTCCCAGAGACAAGGCTATCTCGTTCTTCTTTAACCAAAGTAGCAGATAGTACGTACTATTGAATCTCGTGACGACGTCAAGAGGTGGTGACGATTCAGGAAAAGCGCTATCAAGTTGATGTGTGCTTAATGACTTGGCTCCTACCGTGGACGAATGAAAGAAAGCGCCAATTGCGTGCGCGTGTTTTATCAAATTCTTCAACACTTTTTGAACCTCCAACGCGCCGCTTATAGCGAGCTGCAACTTGTGCGCGGCGCAACCTTGCCATTTCAATCCTAAAAGCCTGGCGGTGGCGGGCATCGTATTAGTAGTATCAGTGGTAGCAAAAAACACTTGAGATAAATTTATATTATCATAATCAAATTGGTTTCTAATAATATCTTCCGTAGCCGCCGAGGTATGGTTCGCGTGCCGTGTTCGGTTGTACACATCGTAATTTTGTATAGTACATCTACCTATATTCATTTTCAAATGTTTATATAGCGCACGCGCGCGTGAAAGTGAGTTTTTGGTTGCTGTTAAAAAAGGTGTTATTTTGCGCGTGTAAAAATAAATTAACGGCCAGTTCTGTTTTGAAATAAGAGGAAAAAGGTTTACCGGTTTTTATGTCGGAAAAGTTCGCGTCTTTTATTTCGCTGTTCACGACATTTTTTGGTCCGTCGAGCCGGATACATTCGTCAACTTGATTATGTTCCTCAACTAATCATCGAATCGGCTATCTTTCCGTGAGAGACAGTGAAAATTAGCGTGGATTCTCCGTTGGAAACCGTTTAAACCATCGATCATATCCCGATCGTAAACGAATCAACATAAGTCATCATGGATGTTCTGGTGAGAAGAAGAGCAGCTATCAAGGGACAGATCACCAGGATTGAAAATGCGGTGGGTCAAACAGCAACGAATCTATCTGACGTCGCCTTGAAGCTGTATGTAGACAAGGTGGAAAAACTATCGAAAGACTTGGATGAGGTTCACGATGCCGTAGTTGCAAATATCGATCCCGACGACGACGACTTCGCGGATCACGAAGATGAATACAACCCCCTAATCGCTCGACTCGAAGATCTGACAATCCTACTCGTCACTGAATCGAATGAAAGAGCAGCAAACATTCCAGTGAGACAAGTCAGACCAGCTAGTGATGTACGTTTACCGAAGCTGGAACTTCCATCATTCAGCGGTGGTTACGTCGATTGGCTTCCATTTCACGATCTCTTCACGGGCACCGTACACAACAACGAATCGCTCACCGGAGCTCAGAAGTTTCAGTATTTGAAGTCATCATTACGAAACGAAGCAGCGCTCCTCGTTCAATCTATTCCGGTAACTGACGCTAACTATCTGGAGGCTTGGGATATCTTAAACAATCGGTTCAACAATACCCGGGAAATCATCGATGCACACGTAAAACGTCTCTTCAGTCAAACTAACGTCATCCAAGAATCTTCATCCGCTTTACGAACGCTCATCGATACCACCGCCGAATGCATAAGGGCGCTCAAGGTTCTCAAAGAACCAGTACAACATTGGGACTCCATACTACTTCATCTTGTAAAGGAAAAACTGGATTCAGAATCTCGCCGACAATGGGAACTTTCCCTGAGGGGGACCGAAAGACCAACTTTCGAGGATCTCGTTACATTTCTTGAACAACGGGCCAGAGCCTTAGCAGCAGCTCCGCCTACAACTACTGCAATCAAGTCGAAGCCTCCATTACATCAGAGACCGAGTACAAAGGCTCATCATGGTGCTCTGAGCGAGACGTGTCACTTTTGCAACGAAACACACTCTGTATACAAATGTACCAATTTTCTGAATGCATCTTCGGACGAGCGTTGGAACATGGTCAAGAGGAGTGCCATGTGTTTCAATTGCTTACGAACCGGTCATCAAAGCAATGACTGCAAATCTGGTCATTGTAGGAAATGCAACGCACGACATAACACACTTCTACATCAAGAGAAGGAATTAACGAAGACGAAGGCAACCTCCGGTGTAGTTTCATGCCCATCTCGTGAAATAATTGGATCAACCCAAGTTATCTTGGCAACCGCAATGGTCCAAGTCAAGGGACTTGACGAGCAACTTTATCCAGCCCAAGCGCTTCTGGACTCGGGTTCTCAAGCCAGTTTCATCACGGAACAATTCACGAGGAAACTAAGATTGAAGCGAACACGTTTCAACGTCTCAGTTGACGGAATTGGAGCAACCGGAATGAACACCTCTCAAGGCAGTGTCATGGTGAATATTCAGTCAAATATCATTAACACGTCGGAGGTCATCGTCGAGGCAATCGTCCTGAAAAAGGTCACGGATTATTTACCTAACAATCCGTTCGATCCTGGAAATTGTCTACACTTGAAAGGCTTAACACTTGCTGATCCAACTTTTCATAGCCCTGGACAAATGGATATTTTACTAGGTGCTGACGTGTATCTAGAGCTCTTACAAGATGGCATTTGCAAGGGGAAAAAAGGTCTTCCAGGTGCCTTTAATACTCTTTTCGGATGGGCAGTTTCCGGTCCATTGCTGATGGCCGGAAGAAGTTCGAAAATAAAGGTCCACCATTGTACATTGGAAGCAGATTTGAAACATCTTTGGGAGCTAGAAGACATCCAGCCTCGAAGAATACTATCTCCAACAGAAATTCAATGTGAAAAGAACTTTGAAGAATCACATACACGTGACTCTACAGGAAGATTCACTGTACGATTACCAAAGATAAACGATGCACCAAAACTTGGAGATTCTAAACAAATTGCAATCCGTCGATTCTCTCACTTAGAACGACGTCTACGTGTTAACCCGAATCTCTATGAGGAGTACCGCAAGTTCATGGGGGAATACATTGCCCTTGGACATATGGAACTCATTCCCTCGAATGAAATAAAAATCGAAACCAATCCATCTTACTACGTGCCTCATCATGCGGTATTCAAAGAAGACAGTACCACCACGAGAGTTCGTGTGGTGTTCGACGCCTCTGCCAAATCTACAACTGGAGTTTCCCTAAACGATCATCTGCTAGTGGGGCCAAAACTTCAAGATGATTTGGTCAACCTCCTTATTCGCTTTCGTCAACATTGCATTGTAATGAAAGCAGACCTTGCCAAAAGGTTTCGTCAAATTAGAGTACATCCAGACGACTCCAATCTTCAAAGAATTGTTTGGCGAAACAACTCACACGAACCCTTGCTCGAATACCGTTTGCTAACGGTTACATATGGAACCGCATCAGCGCCATACCTAGCAACTAAAGTCTTGAAGCAACTCGGCCATGACGTGAAAGAGACACTTCCGTTGGCATCTTCGGCTTTACAAAATGACTTCTACATGGACGATCTAATGACAGGCGACGAAACGATTGAGAACGTTTTAAGACTTCAGTCAGAAATCATTCAAGCTACATCTCAAGCAGGATTTGAAATAAGGAAATGGGCGTCGAATGAAGCTGCATTATTGGATACACTACCAGCCAACATGAAGGATTTACAAAAGCCACTATGCATCGAGAACGACGAATCAGTCAAGACTCTCGGCCTATATTGGACTCCTTCGGCTGATAATTTCTCGTTTATGGTTACTTCTCCAGCGTCAAGAAGTTCAATCACTAAACGTACGATTCTTTCGGATACAGCAAGGATATTCGATCCTCTGGGACTGTTGGCACCAGTAACCGTTCGAGCGAAACTGATGTTACAGGAAATGTGGCAGCTAAAATTGAATTGGGATGAGCAACTTCCCCAACCACTTGAAGCTAAATGGAGGTCGTTTCGAACCGATTTACCAGAAATTGAAAACATTACGGTTCAACGGCACATTTCGCAAGCTAATGCTACAGACATTAGCCTGCATGGATTTTGTGACGCATCAGAGAAAGCGTACGCAGCTGCCGTATACCTGAAGACGGTGAATAACAACGGACAAATCAAAATACAACTGATCGGTGCGAAAACAAGAGTCGCTCCGCTCAAACAAATCACACTTCCGAGACTGGAATTATCTGGTGCATTACTTTTGGCTTCTCTGATTCAACTGATCAGGGAGTCATTGAGATTGGATATAGCTGATGTTCATTGCTGGTCGGACTCAACAATCGTCTTAGCTTGGTTGAAAGCTCCACCGCAACGTTGGAAAACGTTCGTAGCCAATCGAGTGTCAGAAATCCACGAGAAACTACCGAGAGCGCAATGGCATCACATTTCAGGAGATAGCAACCCTGCAGATTGCGCTTCTCGAGAAATATCCGCTAGCGAACTGGGAAATCATGGTATCTGGTGGCATGGACCGCAGTGCCTTATTTTCGCCGCAACAACGCAAGAACTACATGAACTCTCAGAGCCAAATGAATGTTTATCCGAGGAAAGACGAATTATTTCTTTAGTAACACATCATCAAATGGATTTCACGCTCCTTTCCAAATTTTCAGCGCTTAAAAAACTCATTCATATCACCGCCTACATTCTACGTTTTGTCTTCAATTCGCGAAATGCGACAGAATTGAGGATTACTGGACCTTTATCGAAGGAAGAGAACGAAAAGGCGCTATCCCATTGGATTCAGGTCGTCCAGAGCAACAGTTTTAACGAAGAGATAGCTTGCCTTAAACAAAACAAAGAATTACCACGGAAAGGTAAAATCCTTTCGATGCGTCCGTACATCGATCAAGATGGGATTCTTAGAGTTGGTGGCAGACTTTGCCACTCCAACTTACCATACGAACAAAGGCATCCGGCACTGTTACCGAGACAGAGCAAATTAACAGAACTTCTAATACAACACGAGCACGAGAAACATTTTCACGGAGGTGCTCAACTACTAACTTCTGTCTTACAGAAACGTTATTGGATCGTCGGTCTTCGTGATGCCATACGTTTCCATATCAGAAGATGTGTTTCATGTGTACGACAGCAGGCAGTCACTGTAAAGCAACTTATGGGCGATTTACCACCAGCGAGAGTAAATCCTGCTCGGCCATTTTTGAAGTGTGGAGTCGACTACGCAGGACCATTTACCCTTAAACTAATGAAGGGACGAAGTCACCTCAGGTTTAAGGGATACATTGCCGTCTTCGCTTGCTTTACCACAAGATCAATTCATCTTGAACTTGTCAGTGACATGACCACCGAAGCATTTCTGGCAGCATTGAAACGCTTTGTTGCTCGACGAGGAAAATGCGCCGACATTTACAGCGACTGTGGAACCAACTTTACAGGAGCCGATCGAGAGATGAAAACATTCATCAAATTCATAGTCTCTGCAAACAACAACGATCAAGTATCACGATGGCTCGCAGACGAAGGAATTAATTGGCACTTCAACCCGCCTGCAGCGCCACATTTTGGAGGCCTCTGGGAAGCCGGGGTGAAGTCCGTCAAGTATCATCTGAAACGAGTTCTTGGCACCATGGTTCTAAACTTTGAAGAAATGCAAACGCTTCTTTGCCAAATCGAAGCTTGCTTAAATTCACGTCCTTTAACGGCGTTAAGCTCGGATCCAAACGACTTCAATGCGTTGACACCTGGACATTTCCTAATCGGAGATGCGCTCACCGCAATACCCGAACCCGATCTCACTTCTGAAAACGTCAACCGCCTGTCACGTTGGCAATTGGGCCAACAAGTACTGCAGCACTTTTGGAACCGTTGGCGAAATGAATTCCTCTCTCGCCTTCAACAACGTCCAAAGTGGACTACACCAAAACCGAATCTACGAGTCGGCGACTTGGTCTTGCTCAAAGATGAAGATTTACCTCCAACCAAGTGGAGAATGGCAAGAATCACTGAACTTCATCCAGGACAAGACAATCAAGTTCGCGTCGTAACTGTCAGAACCTCTGACAAATCACTGAAAAGACCCGTAGTTAAATTATGCCAGTTACCACTAGACTGATTTTAATTGTATTCAAACTGTTTACTAAGGGTTATTTATGTATGCAAATGTAACTTTTCGGACTTTTACTATCTCATTTGAAATTCGTTATTTCAAGGCGGGCGGAATGTTCGGTTGTACACATCGTAATTTTGTATAGTACATCTACCTATATTCATTTTCAAATGTTTATATAGCGCACGCGCGCGTGAAAGTGAGTTTTTGGTTGCTGTTAAAAAAGGTGTTATTTTGCGCGTGTAAAAATAAATTAACGGCCAGTTCTGTTTTGAAATAAGAGGAAAAAGGTTTACCGGTTTTTATGTCGGAAAAGTTCGCGTCTTTTATTTCGCTGTTCACGACATGCCGTATTTCTAAATTCGTCACTGATTTGCATTTGGAAGACAAGATCCAATCCTAACCGCTGATGTAGTGCCCGGTGATAACTAAATAGTTACTTCCGTTGTTACTTTTCCAGTGATCGAATGTGATCGATAAGCGTGAGTTTTCAATAGCAGATTTCAGAGTTAACTGGAGGTTCTTCTCCAGGTCAATTCTAATGTCACCTAGCCTTCGAGAAAGTGTGGTCGGATGTGGAGGACTGTATTTGCTTTTTGTAAGTTTTAAACATAATTTTTTAAATCCACTTCCAGCGACAGCTTCAAAAGGTCTACCGTCGGCTACTACGTATATAGTTTAGAACTGCTTTATCAAACTTTTCCTTGTGTTCAGCAGACACAGATTTTTTTTTTTCAACGCTGGCTCGTTCTCGTTTAAAGTAGAAGCCGAACAAAGCGAACGCTTTGAGGTCTGGTTGGCTAATGACATTACCTTTTTATTAGCCGTTTCTACTTTAGCATTTTCATATTGGTCCGCGTGTTTTCGTTTCAAGTGTCTCCACAAATGCGAAGTAGTTCCACTAGATTGAGCCGACAACGCCTGTTGGCAAGTTTTACAGAGATAGCCTTGATTAGAGCTTTTGTCGAAATAAGACTTTAAACACGACATAACGGAACGCCGTAAAATCAAACAAACTAATATATATTATAATATTAATAATATAAATAAGGTTTCACGTGGTAATCGTAAGATATCAATACTCGTGATTGAAGTGAAAAATTCGGACTTGTCAAAGTTAAAACTAAACCACTAACGACGTAAGTGAAGATTTGGTTGAATTATACTATAGACCTAATTGCATCGTATACTATGACTAAGAAGCTTAAAATATCTAAAACAGTTTGCGCAAAGATATTAAGACGCGTTTTCGGTAAAGCGTCGCCGAGATTATTGAATTTGGCCGGTTTACGGTTGAGATTATAAGTGGGCGTACACCGTACGTGCATTATTTTAACTAAGACAATGAGCTCGTAAACGAGAGCAAGAGCTAGACTGCGTGCCACTGCACGTGCGTGTTTTGCTTATGCTTTGTTCTACATTTAGGCTTTTAAAGACCCCAATGTGGCCGATCTCTTTATCTAAAATCATTAATAAACAAATGAAAACGTACTTTTACATTGTTTTTAGTATTACGCCTATAAAAAATATAAAAATTGCAAGTTAACGTATGTCAATGCTGAAAACTAAGGTCTACCCGTTCTTCATCTACCCTAGACAATTGGCTATCGAAACTGGTTCGGTGATTCGAATCTTAGGAAAATATTCCATTCTATCCATATTTGTCTAGATAATTTTTTGATCATTCTTCGAATATACGATTCGTATCGAATTTGTTGAATATTCGATTCGATTTTCATTTTAAATTCGATTCGATATTCGACTTTCTCGAATACAGCTGATTCGCAGGAACAAGAATAAAAGAAAACGACAAAAGTGACGATTCGATTCGATTCGATAGTTATAATTCGATCTTTCGAATCAAGAATTCGCTTCGTACGAATTTCTGGAATCAAATCTGATTTGATATTCGAGATTCGATAACTTTGAACCATACGGATTCGATTCGATATTCGAAGTAAGATGCAACACATTTCGAATCTTCTTTGAAAATTTTGAAAATTACGAATCGAATAGCATATTCGGAAAAATATTCGGTTTCGAATCGCAAATCGAAGATTCGCAGGGCCCTAATTTGCATTGATCCCAACCAACCCTTTTCTCGTTTACCTTAATTACTAAAGTAGTAAAACCTTTAGAATTGTGTAATTTCGAAATAATTTTACATTATCTCTGTGATAATTAATAATTGTTTAAGTAAGCGTTTGATAAAATTTTCGTCTTTGTGTAAACCTGGTCTAAAGAACAATAAACTATTTTGTGTTGTGTTTTCTTTTTTTAACCCTTACAAACAAAATTAACAACCTGCACCAAATAAATTTTCGATGTAGCAGTAACGGGATTAAAATCTATCGTGGAATATATAAACTTTAAATTCAATTATCGCCATTATAACAGTTTTGATTAAGCGTAGTTATGGTAGGGAATTAATTAAATTCCCTCCGAGGAGAGGTAATATTACGGTCTTGACCGACTTGTTTCAAAGTACGCCGAGACACGCGACTTGCAAATTCGCAATGTAACGCCGGGAAATCGAAAGTAAAACCAAAACTAAACGTAAGAGAAGCTTAGGCGAATCGGATGCCTGAGACGACCTGGAAATGATAGTCAATAGACGCTAGTCGCGCTGCTCTCAGTACTCATTACGTCACCCACACCCTCTCTTTCCTCTATCGCTCTTCGTACAACACCCAAAGGGCCGAAACATTTCACACGCCCTACGCAGTACGCAGTCGCGGGTAAGGGTCGGGTCGGGCCGGGCCTTTTTTTAATTTTAAAATAAAAAAAAACCCGGCCCGACCCGGACCCGATTGAAAATTAGCCCGACCCGAAATTTTCAAAAATTAAATTGCAATACCTCTTTGTAAATGTCTGGTTACTTTTATTCTACTCCGGACCAGTATATCTGAAAAGTAACCCGAATGAATTTTCCAAATCGGTGGAACTGTTTGAAATGTACGGTCGAAAATGTCAAGTCCTTAAACACTTCTTTGTGCAACTTTGAGATTCAATTTACGGTTTCAGTTGCACTATAAAAATGTTATACGGCTTATCTGGTGATGCTTAGATAACCTAGGAAAATATGCGACTCTTCGACCTATTTTATTTAACTGTGCTGTGCTAAAATAAATTAAATGTAAACCGACCTTTACAAAGAGGTATTGCGCTTAAATGTAGCATCATTATTAATGCCTCTAACAATTGTAAGCAGGCAAATAAGCTCTTTCAGGGTGAAATCTCGCTATAGCAAATTAGGTTTCAAAACTTGTATATCCAATTCCCGGAAAAAATGAAAGAGTTTAAAAAACCTCGGACCCAGCGCCGCTGTGCGGTTGATAATTAAACTAAATTAGGCGGGGAGTAATTTTAGTTAGTAGCGATAGGAGTTTGCGAATAACCGAATGTTCGAATATTGTTCACTTTTTATAAACGATTAATCGAATCGAATTCCGATCATTAAATTAGAAAAAAAAGTGACTAACCGAATTTTTTAACGATTATTCGAAAATAATTCGGGTAACCGTTTTAAAAACGATTGCTTATTGTACATGGTAAAATGTCTAAGGACATAAATCTTGCAATGATGTTGTTAACAAAATATTAAAGCGTCTTTTAGGTATATTAAACAGAATATTCAAATGAATAATCGGTTAAAATCCGATGTGTCGTCGTTTAAATGGAATATTCGTTAATGCGAATAATCGTTTTCAAAAACCGGTTTTTTGAATAACCGATTCTGTTTTCGATTTTGGAAATTCTATTCGATTGGTAATCGAAATGGTTTGAAAATTCACTATTCGCACATCCCTAAGTGACGCGATGAATATTCCAGGAGAATAGCGAAATGTATCTCTCTTTTGACAGGTCAGCCTAGCCCTTCACCAAACGAGACTAGAGTAACGTCAGCTTCGGTAGTTCAAGTTTAGGTGAAAGCTACGTTGGTACAGAGTGCGGAGAGAGTATAGGACTATTTAAACAAACATGACCGCAATAGGCAGCATAGTCATTTGACTATGGTAGGCCGATAATATATTATTCCAGGACTGTACCTATACTTTATGTCCTTGAATAAATCAACATCTCTAAAGTCATTTCCTGATAAGGCTAGTAAAGTTTTGGTTTTACTTTGAAATCCATTCGCAAGTCGTTGAAAATATCGGAGAGAAAATTGAACAAATGCCCCTTATCTTAAAATCACATTGGAGTATCTGTAAAACATTCGTGTATAAAGCTTTGATATTTTCAAGTTATTCAAAGTTTTTTAGTATAAAATACAATTATCGTACTTCAGTCGTGGAGTGAAAGGAAGTCGAGGAGAATAGTGAGGTAAGATTCAGTTTTGTTGCCTACAACCAAGTGCCGATTTTAAATAAGCAAGCTTATTTAGGGGAAACGCCCAGGGATGATAATACTTTAATAAAAATAATAATAAGTTAGGCTAACACTGAAGGCTCCGCCCTAGACCCAAGCGACTTTTATTGCCTTAAATTCAGGTGGCCGGTTAAGTTGTGTAGGACTGTGGTGGCAAGCTCTACATACTCGAAATAAAAGGCGCCCTTAATTAGTTTAATTGTGAAATGAAGCTTTAAAATAGACTATCATTTCCTTCGGACAATAACTTTGGTACTGACAAACTGTCATCTTTTCTCCTACAAAACAAACTCTGCCGGGTCGTTTTGGTATAGAGTTTAAATTAAGGCTTAGAAGGTTTGCAAGTTCAATATTCGTAGTTGATGATTAATGAAATTAAAAACGACTTCGTTATATTTGCATATTTAATAAAATATTTATGATATTTACAATGAAAGTCCGACTAGTTTCGTAAATATGCAAATATAACGAAGTCGTTTTTAATTTCATTAATCATCAGAGTTTAAATTATTACGAGTAGTTACAAAACCCTTTATCACCGGACATCTTGAAACATCATTTTTTAATTATCGACGATAAATTTAAAAGATATTAAACAAAGCGCTTTAGTATATTTAATGATCAACTAATCCTACGCCTTCCGTCTCTGCGGCGAGTATGTTGCGTCTTTACAACCTTCTCTGTGCCAGTAGTCGACA
Source organism: Leiobunum rupestre (assembly GCF_980474605.1). Taxonomy (NCBI): domain Eukaryota; kingdom Metazoa; phylum Arthropoda; class Arachnida; order Opiliones; family Sclerosomatidae; genus Leiobunum; species Leiobunum rupestre. The sequence goes on along the minus strand of NC_143394.1, from coordinate 25,828,168 downwards.
TACATGTAGCTTGAGATACGTTTTAGCCTTTTTTAACGAGGTTTCAAGTTTGTCAAATTTTAATTTTGTAAACGGGTTTTAAATATTGAGAATAAGAAGAAGTGCCTTTTGTGTTTGCGGTGTAGAATATGAAATTGTTAACGGCGATATTAAGTCCGGAAAAATGACGTCGAGGGTAAGGAAAGTGAGCAAAGAGTTGCGTACATGGCTGTGCTTTGGCAGCCTGCGGAGATGGGGAAAACGGGGAGCACTCTTGAGTCACCTGCCCTCCCTCAAGAGAGAGATTGCGACTTACAAAACCCCGGTCTATTTCGATTAATCTCGCATTCACCTGTGAAGGCTCTGCTCTTGGCAATCGCTCCCGCAAAAGAGGGAGAGTCGAAACTCTCAATAAATGTCTCTTAGGAAGGCGGGAAATTCGAATTTCAAAAGGATGTTCTCTCTTTAATGGCCGATAAATTCTATTTGTTTTCTGCCTTTTAACCAGAAGGGAATTTAATTATTAGGATAATTTGCAATACAGTATAATTGAATTCATAGCGTGTCTGTATTCATTTACAAATTAATTAATCGCGTACAAATAAACTTAATTTAATGTAAAAACACTCTCAAAAGCTGCACCACAGCCGATTTGGGAATCAGTTAAGCACTTGGTTGGTGGAAGCTGTCGTTGAAGTCGGAGTTGAGCAGCTCGAGCCAAACTCGCGGGGCTCCGAAACGAAGTCCAACAAATTAACCACTTAGATGATGTTGAACGCGTTGTCAGCTCAAACGCAGTATATCGGAAAATAAAGAAAATCGAATTAAATTATCGCGATATTACTAAAACAGTAATAGAATTTCTTACCGACGATGGCGATAGGACAAATTCAGCTAAATAGCCTTAGTTTAGCTAATATAGCCTCACCGGTGTCGCTAATTTAAAAATATTGAAAATGTCACAGCTGAAAAAAATTAGAACATTTTGGGCAAAGATGTCCGAAGGAAATAGTCTCGCTAAAAACTCATTATCTACATGACCACTAAAGCCTAGTTCCCACTTAGCGAAAAAAACAATTTTCGCGCTGAAAATTGACGCTCGCGAATAAAATTTGCGATTTTTTTCAAATTCGCCACTAAAGTCGCGTCTCCACGGTATCTAGCGAATGTTCTATTTTTTGACGTCCACACCTTGGCGATAAAAAGCTTCAGCCAATCAGAAAACGCGTTCCCTCGATCTATTCAGCTCCCGTCCGTCACTTATTAAGCCTAGGTCTTTAGAAAAGCAGCTCAGCCAAATTGACCAAGATACTGAAGTAAAGGTAATTATCTCACGAATAGAATCGTTATTTATTGAAATTATCAACAGGAACATCCATTTGGTTCATTTTGAACTGATGTTTTATGTTAGGCCTAAAACATTACTAAAAACCCGCACGAGTTGTTTTCAGCGTTTTTAAATTTTCGCGCTAAAGTGAGAACCACTTCCCCAGCGACCGAAAAAACGCGTCTTTTTATTGCGCGAAAATTTTATTCGTCTCGAAAATTCGCCAAGAGAGGGAACTATTTTTTGTCATTTATATTGTCACTTTTCCGATCTGTTACGTTATTACCTTTTTACCGTTTATTGATTTATAAAATATTGTACTCTCTTATCAAATCGTCATTGTATATGATTAATCAGTCAGTGTGATGGTGCAGAAATTGTTAAAACATTATTCTACACAAATCAGGTTGAAGGGTAGTATTAGGGGCTTAGGGTCTCCAAAGGAACAGATGACGAAGATAAAAGATATATTTCTTGAATAATTTTGGTAATTTTTTATTAGATTTAAACACAAAATAATTTTATTATATAATATATATATATATTCCGAATATCAAAATCTCCCACCATGATGAGATTGTCTAGCAAATTTCGATAATGTAGCACGACTTGTTTTGGAGTTATTCGCATTTTCTTGCAAATTTTCCCTTTTACGACCTTTGTGATTTTGGTTAAATTTTTCTCGACTTCCTATTGGTCGAATCTGATCGGGTTCTGGCTATTCGGGCTTAAAACGTGACGGGGAACACGTTTCTAATTGGAACCAACTTTCTAACACTTACGGTTCTCGAGATAGTTTTTGGGTGACCTTGAAGACATAGTTCAAGGTCATCAAAAGTTTTAGAGTAGGTTTCCCCTACACACTCTATGCGACCTAAAAATGTCAAATTCGTACCTAAAACTGTTTTGGAGATATTCACCCTGGTCCATATTTTAGTGGACACCCTGTATATACATATTGTCATTTGTTTGGTATTATTTGTTAGTCGTGTAGTGTATTGTAGTTGATCTGTGAATATTATGAAAAATGGAAATGAAATAAATCATTATTATTATTATTATATGCATCCGTTTAAGTAGGCACGCAAAGTGCAAAGACGCAAAGTATGGGGCCGCAAAGAGCTACGTCGTTAGTTGAGATCAGTCCCCCGTTGATAAGTAGCAGACTTGGAATTAGCGGGAGTCTTGGGGCCAATGGCTCTTAATAAAAATCAGTGGGCTCTTAAAATAAATCATTCGAATGGGGGTTGCGGGCCACCATGGCTCTCAATTTAATTAAAAAATATTTATTAAACATTTTACAGAAATTTCTGGAACATGATTTGTACGCCGTTTTTGAAACTCTGTTTTCCTACCCTATACGAGAGCGGGATCTAGCCAAGGGGCTAACCACTCTTAGAAAGTCTGTACACCGATTACGCTTAGATTAGCACTGCCAAAGGCAGGGACTTCAAAGATTACGCGTAATCCCATTAGTACAGTCAAAGGTACGGCTCTGTACACCGATTACGCGGAGTGATCAGCCCCTCGGATCTAGCGTTACAAATGATTATGTGTGATATTATGATATACTTGCTTGTTTTAAAGTTAATAAATGTTATGTAAGTAACGTAACCAATTTTTATTTTCCTATTTTCCCTACCTAATTTTAAATTTTTCCCCCAATTCCCCCCCCCCTGGGCCAGTGGCTCTCAATAAAAATAAATTTAATAATAAATATCACTATTTCCAAGTCGGATAAGTAGGCACCCAAAGTGCAAAGGCTGCAAAGTGCAAAGGCCGCAAAGAGCCCCGGCTTTTAAGACAAATGTAATGCAAACATCTTTATGCTCGCAATGAGTATGGAATGCTAATAAAATAGTTCAATTTACCATTAATGATAGTGTTTAGCTTTTCCTGATAAAATACGCGAAAAAGTAGATTAGTCCATAATTAAAAGGGATAATATATCTAAAACCAAAACAAATTTGAAGAAATTAAAGAACTTACTAATAACTCGTACCGATAGGTCTTCGAGCGAATCTCGGATCAAATAGATCTTCGAGTAATAAACTACATAAAAACTAAATAAAATAGCCAGAAATTCCAACGGTAGACCGGTTTCGTTCTATTTGGAACTCATCAGTACCGTGCGGGAAATCTGGCTGGCGACTGTTATATCGAAAAGAGAAACTAAGCCTAAACATTAAAAATTTCAAAACGCGTTGCATAGCAACGGAAAGCCGAAAAGGGGGGAGTGTTGATGTTTGGAAATATGTCTGTAATTGTTGTGATTGGATTGGTAATTTCTTAATTCCTTTAAACGTAAGATTTTTGTAATCAGAAAGAGCCAGAGCGAGGATAATGCTTTAATATTTAACGAGCGTGCTTCATTCTTGTAGAATGTGTAGGATTCGGGTTCGAAGTTAAAAAATAAACCATTAGTGCCCGAAAATAGAAGAGATCCCTATCTACTTTTACGCGTTTATGGCTTTCAGCTGGGTTCCCAATCTCACTCGCTCTTTTTCGCAGCTTTGTTGTTCATATTGTTTCTAGAAAATAACAAGTGCTTTCTCGGAAAATTAGTCACTCCTAGGAGTGGCCGCGAAAACTAAGACTGAAAAGGAAAAGTAGAAACAGATACTATTTAGTAGAGTGGTGGCGTTAAGACAGAGTCTCAGTTGAGATTAAAAAATATTGTTTGCTCTCCCAAAAAAATTTAGTTTTTATTTGCCCTCCTTTCTTGGAAATGTCTATATTTAAAAAACATTTTTCTTAAAGTGCTTATCGCCAATTATTTCTGGATATTTTAGAGAATCTGTTTTCTTAATTCGTCAAGGTTTAGTGGTGATAAACTATTTATATTTTCATGGAGTATCATCAAAAGAGGTTCCTTCAGCTTTGGTTATATAATTGAATATTTTTGCCTTGAAAATTGTATCCATAAGGTAGATTAGGTTTAAAAAAAACCTAATTCCACGAGCCATCAACGAATAGTTGAAAAGTATTTATTTATATAATTACCTTTCAAGTAAATGATTAACATAAATGGTGAATTTCATTATTACTTCAACTACTTTTTGATTTCACTTTAGCATTCCTTTAATGGAGATAGGTTTTTAACTATTGTAATACAGAAAAATTTATACCAAGGGGGTTTAGTTTTTCAAATAAACACTGATGGCTCACGGCGTCGAAGGCCTACAACTTACACCAGAATAATTGCAAGAACTTTGCGATTACTACGAGGGGCTGATCACTCCGCGTAATCGGTGTACAGAGCCGTACCTTTGACTGTACTAACGGGATTACGCGTAATCTTTGAAGTCGATGCCTTTGGCAGTGCTAACCTAAGCGTAATCCGGCGTAATCGGTGTACAGACTTTCTGAGAGTGGTTAGCCCCTCGGATTACTATTCCAACTATTAAATTCGTTAAATGTGTCGCTTTCGTTAACTCCTTTGGAAAATCCAAATTGACTTTTGAGAGCATACCAAATTTCAACCAATAGTTATACAGTTATCAATTTAACACATTATTCTATAGTACAGTTATTGGTCTGTTATTTGATAAAGTTGCTGAATCACCGGCTTTAACAATAGAAGTAATTAATACATAATTATAGGAAAGTACTTATGATTGATATGCGTTATAACAAGTATGCCCAAATGGACAATCTTTGGTAAATAACCACATTGACCTTTAAAAGAGTGTTTATCTCAAAAAATATAAAAGTCTCATAATTAATATGACTTAAAACCTGCCGATTTCAACCTTGTGATCGCAAACTTTTTTAACTTTTAAAAACTAATCGATGTTAGATTATTAATTCCAATAGTATTGTAATCTCGTAGTTAGCTTATTCAATTGTAAACATCGTAGGTAATTACTGGTTTAAAAACATTACCACCTTTTTTTCGGTGTGTTTAATTTGCTTACCACCGATTTTGTTGAACTCGGGTGTAAGGTAGACCTTATGGTAGTATAAAAATTCCCAAAGGCAAAAGCTGCAAAAGGCTTTAGTTTTACCATGGCAACCTAAAATGTTTTTGACCTCTCCAAACAAAAAATCTCTATTTTAAAAAGAACGGGATTTTTTCGGTTTCAAAACTTACCCAAAATAATAAATCTATTTTGGGTAAAATTTATCTATTTTGGGTAAATTTTTACCAAATTCGGGTAAATTTTGGTACAATTTCAATAAATTACATGAATAAAGTAATATTGAGATAATTTTAGGTAAAATTGCGTAAAGTCGAAAAAAAATTGTTTGAAATCGCCTAAATTTGGGTAAAAATATCAAAATAGGGTAAAAATATCAAAATTGGGTAAAGATATCAAAATTGAGTAAAAAGACTAAAATTGGTTAAATTTAATAAAATTCGTTAAAAATTAGGTAACTGTGATAAAATTTCGATGAATTTATATAAACATAAGAAAATTGCGTAAACCTTATAAAGTTGGACGAAAATTGGGTAAACGCAATAAAATTCGTTAAAAATTAGGTAAATGTAATTAAATTCCATGCACGTGTTCTGCATCGTTTACAATTTCGCTGTATCAGCAAGGCCAAATTCAATTGGTACTAACTCTTTTAAAGAAAGCAGAACCTTAATTGGATTAACATCCATGATAAATTGATAACTTACGAAAACTTTGTGTATAAACCTCAAGTGAAAAGCTTTCCGATATTTTAAGTGACACAATATCACATAAGTTTAAAGTTTTATAGTTTTATAATGTTAAATAATTTACTCAAATTGATGCATTAAACCATATAATGATATAAAATAACATATAAAAATTAAAACAAAAGTTTATGTCTTTGATTTAACGAGAAATAGCTAGCAGGTAAATTAAATTAGGGATGGCCAATTTTAACCGAATCCGATACCGATTATAGCGATAAAACCAATATCAATATAGATATTTTAACCGATATGGCGAATTTAAACCTATACCGATTCTTTCCGATACTTACCGATCTATCGAAATCGATATTTATTGATATCACGGCCGACCTTGATCACGTGTGGCACGTCACGCGTTATCAAATTCGGTCGCGCCAATTTAGCGAAATTGTTAACAATGCAGACGATGTGCATGAATTTAACCCAATTTATCTAGTTTTTTAAAATTTTTATTGCGTTTACCCAATTTTCGTCTCACTTTATAAGGTTCATCCAATTCCATCGAAATTTAATCACATTAAAATAATTTTAACGAATTTTATTAGGTTAACCCAATTTTGGTTTTTTACTCAGTTTGATATTTTTTACCCAATTTTAGTTGATTTCAAACAATTTTATTTGTTTTACCCAATTTAACTTAAAATTATCTCAATATTACTTTATTCGTGAAATATATTGAAATTTACCAAAATTTACAAAAAAAATGGTTAAAATTTACCCAAATTTTATCAATTTTACCCAAAATAGGTCAAATTTATAGTTTTGGGTAAGTTTTGAAAATTTTAATTTTCTAAAATTTTGAAGAAAATCCCATGCTTTTTTAAATGGAGATTTTTTGTTTCGAGAGGTCCAAAACATTTTCGGTTGCCATGGGAAAACAAAACCACATTGTAACTTTTCCCTTTGGGAATTTTCATACTACCATTAGGTCTACCTAACCCCCGAGTTTCAACAAAATCGGTGATAACCACCACGGGTAGTCTCCTTGTTAGTAAGTCTATTGCGATAATTAAAATATCCCTTTTAAATTTCTGTATTCAATGGATCTTTTTAATTGTAGTTTAATTTTGTCTCCTGTTTTAATACTTTTAATTATAGCTGAGGTAATCCCACTCACGCTCTAAGAGGAAGCTCCGTCTCACAAAAAAGAATCAGCCTGATTGTTCTTTAAAACCACCGACACGATTGATGCACGTGCCTGTGACGTTGCATATTTCAGTGACGTGTTTCCCTCCCGTCTCAACATAGTAATTTTCCCTAAGAAGTAAAATCCGTTCTTGAGTAGAGATTAGTATTAATTAGACACACAGACGGTCGTCTGTGTGTATATATAGGTAGTCTCGAGTTTAACATTAAAACCTCTTCCTTCCCCCACCGTAACGCTATGGAAAAATTAACCCGTTTTTCCACCAAATGCTATGGGACTTTCTAATGGGCTTCAACTATTTTTTGCGCATTTTTAACTTAAGAATGGTTTATCCGATTGTTATAATTTTTTTAAAGGAATCTTCGTTTAAGAGTAGGTTGTGTGCTTTTGTATATTTTATTAAATTAATTACCAAATAAGTCTTTGAAAATTAAATTAAGAACATTCTTGTAAAAATTAATACCACCAGATGTCGATACAACTACGGCTCCAAATATTTTCACCTTGGTTGTCTAGCCACTATTGATTATGACTCTACACCACCATCAAAAAGAAAATGGCGTATCGCCACGATGCACTAGCTCGTGTGTTAAGTAAGCCTTGGCTTACACTTCGATTATTAAGCCTTTTTGTTCTTTTCTCTTTGAAATCCGCTCGCGGTCGAGTGGTTAAATGTGAGATATTTGCGCTAAATGTGAAAGACGAGTTCGAATCTCATCAAAAGGGAGTAAAAATATTTATATTTAAGATCCTAATTTAATAATACAAATTAATTTATATCCTGTTTACAAAACGGAATCATATCATAATATCTCAATTATTATTATTCTTCTTCAGTAGACAAGGGGGTTTTCAAGGTCCAGACTCCCCCTCCTTGAACCTAACTTTGACTGTACTACATTTTCCCCCTTATCGACTCCTCTTAATATTCACATACTTAGACCCCCCTTTGTCCAATTTCTGGCTACGCAGTGTTGGGTAAAATACTTTAAATTCGGTATTTAACAAAATACTGAATACTCTAATACGGTAAAGTATTTAAAATACAGGGTCTTTTTTTTTGCTCGGAAAAGTGTTTTTTTTCAAAAACTATTTATAGTACCGATTTCAAATTTGGAAGGTCAATTCTCTATACCGGGGGACATCAGTTTGAGAAATTTGAGCGTTTTCGGTAATGTTTTTCACCAATTTTGAAAAATTATTTTTCGACCACTAGGTGCGAGATAAAAAATTTCTATTATAAAGTTGTAGGCCGTCATCGAAAACCCTTAAAAATTGTTCACTCGACGAAAAACAATTTATTTATCAGTGAAAATTCGAGCTTGAAAAATTTACAAGTTGGTGAAGCCAAATTACGATTGTTTGAAACGATAATTGAAACCGAATTACCTAATCCAGTTGAAACTTTGGTTAAAAAAACGACCGGATTTAAAAAACACGAGGCTATAGGTCAATCCTAAACATGCATTGGGTATTTAAAGGAAAACTTTGGGAGATTATTATCAGTGTTTGATAATATTTCGAACAATGCCTCGTTATTCAGTAGCTGAGCGTACCGAGATAGTTGCCATTTACTATGGAGAAGCAGCGCAAAACCTTAGAAGAGTGACTGAAATCTTCGCAGAAAGACATCCAAATGGAGCACCATCTGTAAATACAGTAAGACGAGCAATTCACGATTTCAATCAATTTGGTCACTTGCAACCCAGGTTTCGCGGATTGGGTCAACCGGATTTAGACTTCGAGAACAATGTACTCGCGTACTTTGTGGCATATCCTCGTCACAGTTGCGCTAACGCCGCTGCTGATTTGGGTTGTTCTGCAAATCGTGTGTGGAAAATTCTTCGTAAGAATCGCTATCACCCATACAGAGCTACGCTCCACCCAGGACTAATTGACGGAGATCATCAAAGACGTTATGAATTTAGCAACTGGTTACTAAATGCTGTCCAAGAAGATAGACAATTTTTGCGCCATGTTTTGTTCTCCAACGAAGCGTCATTTTCTAGAGATGGGCCCTTTAATCATCAAAACAGCCATCTTTGGTCTGACATCAACCCACATTGGGGTTTTGAATATCATCACCAGGTTCAATTTGAACGGGTCAATGTTTGGGTTGGACTTGTTGGAAACCGTTTGATTGGTCCCTTTTTCCTGCCGACAAACCTCAACGGCCAAAGGTATTTACATTTTCTACAGAACGAACTGAGTGACGCAATCGACGACCTTCCATTGGCTGAAAGACGTCAGTTGTGGTTTCAGCAAAATGGCGCCCCTCCGCATTTTTCCCGGCAAGTAACTGAGCACCTCAACAACGAGTTTCCTGAAAGGTGGATAGGGAGAAATGGTCCAGTGCATTGGCCAGCAAGGTCACCTGACCTAACACCGCTGGATTATTTTCTCTGGGGATTCGTTAAAGCAAAGGTATACGCCACGCCCATTGAAACTAGGGAGGAACTCATTAGACGAATAATCAGTGCTTGCCGAGACGTCACACCAGAAAGGGTAGAGAAAGCGTTTGAGAACTTAATTGTCCGCGCACAAACCTGTGTTGCAGCCAATGGTGATATTATTGAAAATGTTTTGTAAAAATTTATGTGAATAAAATATCTGCATTAAAAAACCAAACGTGTACATTTTTTCAAGTGTGAAAACTCTACTACGTTTGTATTAGACTTGTTCCCTTTTCAATTATCGTTTCAAACAATCGTAAGTTGGCTTCACCAACTTGTAAATTTTTCAAGCTCGAATTTTCACTGATAAATAAGTTGTTTTTCGTCGAGTGAACAATTTTTAAGGGTTTTCGATGACGGCCTACAACTTTATAATAGAAATTTTTTATCTCGCACCTAGTGGTCGAAAAATAATTTTTCAAAATTGGTGAAAAACATTACCGAAAACGCTCAAATTTCTCAAACTGATGTCCCCCGGTATAGAGAATTGACCTTCCAAATTTGAAATCGGTACTATAAATAGTTTTTGAAAAAAAACACTTTTCCGAGCAAAAAAAAAGACCCTGTATAATACTAAATACCCACAGCATAAAGTATTTAAAATAAATAAAATACTTTATTTTTGTATTTTAAAATATTAAAAATGAAAGACTGTTCGAAAGATTGAAAATATTCCACTTTTGTGCGCCATCTAAAAGGCAGATTGTCTCGTAACTCTCGAGTCCTCCCTACTGCAACGCCACCACGGCGGATAAGCGGAATGTTTCATGAGTTTGTGCGGGAGTATAAATTAGACGTATTTCTTCCGCTTGATGGTGTTGTATGGAGACTATTTGATGGATAAAGTATTTTTGCTAATAAAAATCTGTATTTTGTTCAAAATACAAAAAATTTATTTAAATATTGTACTAAATATTTTTTCTAAGTATTTGAAATAAAATACAAAACACTGAAAAAGTATTTGAAATTAAGTACAAAATACTGAAAAAGTATTTAAAATACTACCAAACACTTACTATGTAATAATGTAAGTTAATGTTTAATTTAATCTTCTTTCGCACTAGAAACAAGACGTTTCTAATGCTGTTAAATGCATATTTATTAACTTTTCTAACTGGTAAAAATCAGACGTACCAATCCCCTCCTTCCCCACCAGAATGATATCCCTGTACATATGTTACATTCTCTATGGAAAATATAATGTTTTTTTAGGATCCGCTTAATTTAGTAGTATTTACGGTATAGTGACATCTTTTAACGCGTTAAAACCTACACCCAATAATTCGCCACTTGTTTTTTTAAATATTTAGATTTAAATATTTTTGAAAATTATATCTTTGAAAATAACACTGGCGGAACGATAAACAACCACACTGGTGGTATGATAAACAACCACACTGGTGGTATGATAAATAACCACACTGGTGGTAAGAGAAATAATATTGATTGTCATACGAGTAATTAAATAGTTAAAATTCTGATAATAATAATAATGGGAATTTTGAACGGCTAGTTGTTCGCAATTCTAGTGGTAATGCAATTAACCAGGGCCGTTAATTTTTTCAGCAACTAATTTAACAAATGAAAAGAAACTAAAGCTATTTAAAGTGTTACAGAAGCCCGGGATTTAGAAATGACTTTACATTATAAGCAAAATTCAGATGAATATTTGGGTTTTTTAGATATCTATACTATATTCCTAAGTGTCTTCTGTCTCGCGTCTGTTTCTCTATAGACGTCCGATCCGTTCAACCTAGGACCGCCAAATTTCGCACAGCTATTCTTATCATCGATTTCCAATTAAGTTAAGTAATTAAATCGTGTATTTTTTCCTATGGAAAGGTGCCGTGAATCCTGCAACCTACATACAACTATACAACCAATATTTTTCTGCGTCAGTCAATTTAGCGGCTGCACTGAGGGGGGGGGGGAGGTTTTTTTTTTATGTCTCAGCCCAGAGTTGCCAGATGTACGATCCGGATCGTATTTGTGCGATAATTGGACCCTCAGTACGATATACGAAGGCTGGATCGTATGGCAAACATACAATATTACGATAAAATAAGATCCAAAATACGATCCGTGTTAAAGCTATTATATTTAGAGTGGAAACCTTTACAAATCTCTAAATAATGCGGTGGCCACTGATCTTAAGCAAAGGATATCTACCAGATTCCGGACTCCCACTTCCAAACACGCTCTTGCAGAAGTTGCGATTTGACGGGGGAGTGGTTATTGTCGCCATGAATCACAAATATTTCCAAAATATTTTATCACGTGTTTTATAATAAAGTCCAGGGGGGTTAAAAGATGGTAGTCACGTGACTTTGTGGAGAACTGCAGTGCCATCTATCCTAAGAAATACGAACTATTAAATTCATTTTATTTTGCTAATGGTAGTTTAAATTTTGATCGATTCATCTAAATTACAGAATTATAATTATTATTTAAACCATTTTGTAAAGAAAGGTGTAAGTTAATTAGTTGTCTGCAGTATTTAGTTTATTTGGAAGGAATAATTTTTTCTTTACCGTCGCACGGCCAACTATGAACATGAGATACCGAATCGAAGTTGGCTGTGAAATAGTAGTCACGCGATTTTGTTTTCCCATTTTAACAAGTTGGTTAAGACCAAATTTACTTTATAGTTTCGCCTATTGAGCTGTTTTCAGTCGTACGATCCTTCTTAATCTGGTATGATCCAAATCAAAACTATATACGATAATCTAGAGCTTGGGAACTGGCAACCGTGACTCAGCCTTCACGGAATTTTAGTTGTAGCTGGGGCCCGGCCGAAGGACGAGCTACCCAGCTAGTCAGACTAGTATAGACTAGCCTAGTCTATACTATATTCCTAGGTGTCTTCTGTCTGTCTTGCGTCGGTTTCTCTATAGGCGTCCGAGCCGTTCAACCTAGGACTGCCAAATTTCTCACAGCTATTCTTATGGCGCAAAGGCAGCGAGTCGCGCTATTTTCATCGATTTCCAATTAAGTTAAGTTAATTAATTAAATCATGTATTTTGCCCCTGGAACGGTGCCGTGAATCCTGCAACCTACATACACCTATACAACCAATATTTTTCTGGGTGGGGTGCATTTGGCCGACTCCGCATTTGGCCGACTCCTCATTTGACCGACTTTTCATTTGGCCGACTGCTCATATGTCCGAATGCCCATTTGGCCGACAGCTCATTTGGTCGACTTTTCGGTCGGCCAAATGAGCAGACCATATGGCCGACTACTCTTTTAGCTGAAATTCTGGTCGGCCAAATGAGCAGCCCGTTTGACCGACTGCTCATTTGTCCGACTACTCATTTGACCGACTGCTCGTTTGGCCAACTGCTCGTTTGACCGACTGCTCGTTTGGCCGACTGCTCATTTGAACGACTGCTCATTTGAACGACTGCTCATTTGACCGACTGCTCATTTCACTGACTCTTATACTATAGCCTGTCCTTATCTATGTATTTAGTGTTAGGTTGACTTATAGAACGGGCAATGTATTCTAAGTATTGGCACCTGACGGCGCCGCGCACTAGCTTCGCTCGAGCGCTGGGGGGCCGGACCGGCGCCCCCCCAGCCCCGCTCTTTATAACCAAGCTGGGCTTTCTAAAACGCGACCTAGAGGACAGTACCTAGCCAAACGCACCTAGTATCGTCTAAATGACATATGAGCAGTCGGCGAAATGAGTAGTCGGCCAAACGAGTAGTCGGCCAAACGAGCAGTCGGCCAAACGAGCAGTCGGCCAAACGAGCAGTCGGCCAAACGAGCAGTCGGCTAAATGAGTAGTCGGAAAAATGAGCAGTCGGTCTAATGCACTGTCCATTTGGCCGACTGCCCATTTGGCCGAATTCTCAGTCGGCCAAATGGACAGTCGGACAAATGTTCAGTCGGTCAAATGAGTAGTCCATTTGGCCGACTGTCCATATGACCGACTTCTCAGTCGGACAAATGTGCAGTCGGCCAAATGGACAGTCGGCGTAACGTGTATTTTGTGGTCGGCCAAATGAGAAGTCGGCCAAACGAAACTCTCCCATTTTTCTGCCTCAGTCATTTTAGCGGCTGCGCTGGGAGGGGGGTAAGGGTTTGGTTGATGACTCAGTCTGCGCGGGATTTTAGTTCTAGCTGGGGCCCGGCCGAAACAGTCTTCACGGGATTTTAGTTCTAGCTGGGGCCCGGCCGAAGGACGGGCTACCCAGCTAGTATATAATATATATGTAATATATAACTATATAATTTATAAAATATAACAAATAAAACATTCCTAGAAATATATGCGTGTATTGTTCTTAAGAAAAAGCTCAGCTACGCTGAGCAAAAAAAGTTGATAAATAGGTAGACCTGAGTCATTCGTTGCGGCCAAGAAGGGACAGGTATTTGAGAGGTTAATAAATTGTTTTAAATGTAAATTAATTCCAATAAATTTTATTTTTGGTATTACACACATACGTAATTTACGAGGCTACCGTATACCTTTAAAATTGTGTAGTTTTGGAATATCGCCTTCTAGTGACCGACGCTGTATTTATATATCAAAACACACTAAAAACTACATAACCGTAATGGCAACCACAATTGTTTACTACCCGTAAAGCGCGTACTTTATTTATAAATAAACGTTGAAATTTTAACAAAGTGTACAACACCAATGTACAAATATCATCTTATGTATTGCTGTTTTCCTTTCAGTGTCGTACAGTTAGTTTCTGTTCTTCTACCCACTTTTTTAGTCCGTGATAACCGGGATTGAGCAGTTTGATAACCATTTTCTATATTAGAGAAACTTAATAATTTTTCTGTTCAGACCAAAGAAATTAATATCATTTATAAACCAGGATATAAAAGCCCTTGGAAAGTTGCTCACGTGTTTGGTTAATTTCTAATAACTTTGGAGCTAGAAAGTATTTAAACACGCTCAAACTGGTAAGTCACGGAGACCTAAATATCGTGTCCGTTAACCACGCTTGTGAAATCTTCAGGATGATTAGCTCCACTTGCGCGGAAGGGGAGAGATACGAGGGGTCTAAAAATAGTACAATTCAGTCCATAAGTTTGGTTTTAAATGAACATGACTATTGTCAGTTAATAACAATACATTCAGTAAAATTAAATTAAATTTGCGAACGAAAGCTATCGTTACGCCCTTTTCCTATGTCGTCGTGAACAAAATAGGTAGCGTATTAACAGATGCTAATAGCGTTGAGTAGCCTGTAGCGTAAGCAATTTCATATTTGTATTTCATTATGATTGTACACTATTTTGTGATTTCTACAAAGAACAATTGCGACGCACATATTTAGGCAATTTTATCTCATTTTACAACAGCTGACGCTAGATTATAATTGCTACTTTGGAAGAGCTTGGCACCGCAGCATCACCTAGACTCTTTTCGCCAGCGAATTGAAAAACAAATCATACCCAAGTAACACTTTTATTCTCAAAACATTGGTATTAAAGTAAAGTCGATCATCAATAGCGGTAAATGGCAATAAAGTTAATGAACCATTTTTTTTATTATTATTTAGGTGATATTGAAAGTGGCAGTGTATGTGAGAGAGCCATAGAGGAACAGTCAGTGTTTAGAGGACAACAGTCATATGAGACCATGGATGAAATTAACGTCGAAAATAATCATGAAAATGAGACGCATTTAAAGAATAATACAGAGTGTAACGCTAAAAAGTCCAGAAATAAAGGTAACGTCGAAGAGGACTGTATGTATGAAAAACCATAACGGATAAATCAGAATCATTAGAATAATCAATTGTATGGTCCTTATATAAAGGAATGTAATAACAATAATGTTAAGACAATTGATTTGCGTTACTCCCTTTACAAACCATGCTAAAAGACTAAGCTTCTAATCGCAAAAAATTAAAATCATCTTAGTATCTCATTGAAAAATATACATCCATTGTGCCCTATATTTGAGCAGTCCGTTGCAATTTATAACGCAATTCTTCACAACTAGTCCCTGGCGGTTGCTACATAGCCGACATCTTTTATTCTCGGGTTGCCGTTGAAAACCAACGTTCAGATAATTAAATCAAAAGTCAAAATTTAGCCAGAGATTCCAACAGTAGACTGGTTTCACCCCTGGGTTATTTATTCCATACGATTGCGACCAATCATGTCAACATGGGTCAATCGATTATTTTTTAATTTTAAACACGGATATATTTGCCTAAGAAACGGAAATTCCCAAGTTTTTAGCTGAAAATATTAAGAAGTTATAGAATAATCATAGTTTTACCAAAACCTCCTTTTTTGGTATAGCGTACCTTGATTTCAATACCCCTTCGCTTAAAGTTTAATAACTTTTAAATATAATTTTTTTTAACAAAATTAGACAATCTTAAACGAATCAAAAACTATTTTCTTGAAATTTAACACTTTTAAAATTTTATAATTTTTATATCATACAAAAATGGTTCAAGTTAAGATGTCGTCCCGTTTAGGCCATGACAGACGGTTAACTTATGTATATAGTCATCATAGCTAGCACATAATTGACGGAAAAATATAATGCGAAGAGCTTCATTTACATTACATCCAATAAAAATAATAATAATAAAAAATAAGTTAATTTTATAAACGTTTGATCTAAAATAAATCAAAAGTGTGCTCAAAACAAAAACTCGAAATACGTGAAAATCCAATGAATCTAAATAAAAAATAAAACACTTCTGGGTTATTCCATGGATAGGAAGGTTTGCATAAAAATTTTCAGAATTGTTTCTATGATTTATATGTGATAAAAACCAGCCTATTTAAAATTTTATTTACCAAAAAACCAGACACATATCAGTCTTTGGGTATTCAAAAAATGCAAAAAAAAATCCGTTTGTGCCATAGTCGGATATATTGTTTATTCTGTTTCAAGAGTGGGTTTCTACCTTATAGAGCTTTAAAGAATGCTTAATGCGCTTGTTTAACATAAAAACACGTAGCTAAATAACTAGTTAGCAGTTGGTTTTTTCAACAGTTTTTTAAAGGATAGTTAGTAGGGCTGTGCGTACTCGATCATCATAAGCTTCTGACATCTAGAGTGTATTAATAATATAAATTTCAGTTAAAATATCAAAAAATAGCCTTGAACTACCGTGTTTTAACGACCCCAAACACCAAATGCGTAGTATTATTCCATCTAGAGTAAAAATGGGCTTCCCTTAGAAAGCGTCTAGGATCTATAGGATATTGCTGACTGCAATTTGATTTAAAAACATTCAAGCAACTCGTGAATTTTTACGACTGTTAAAACTCCTTTGCGTTACAATGATGGGGTCTTTCATGAGGGAATAAGCGGAACCTATCAAAATTTATCAGTTACTTAATGACACAGAAAATTAGAAAATAATATAATATATACATATTTTATATCGTAGGAATTAGGATGATTACTTTTTTATATCAAGGACCACTTCTGCGCGTGTTTCCTTACCATTGTGGATGAGAAAACAGACGCCTTAGCCATGGACTTTTAATCTAAGAGGACCTGAGAGCGGGCGCGCTTTTAACCTCGGGGAAGGGATCAGAGTACTGTTGGAGATTAGAAGTGGGCCAAGGTCATTGAAGAAAAGAAATATGGCGCGCGTCTATCGGTCAGGATAAAATGTTGTTAGCACTATAAAGAAGAAGAAAGATGTTCACAGCGATCATTTTTACGCCGAAAGGTTAGTTTTCGATTCTTTTAATGTTTTATAATTAATATGAGTAGTTTACTAGATTGAAAAATATTACATATTTCTAAAATTATCATTAATAAGTTAGGCATTTGTCTGAGATCCACGCATGATAATATTTTCTCACAGATTATTTTTGGAA
Organism: Leiobunum rupestre; assembly: GCF_980474605.1. Taxonomy (NCBI): domain Eukaryota; kingdom Metazoa; phylum Arthropoda; class Arachnida; order Opiliones; family Sclerosomatidae; genus Leiobunum; species Leiobunum rupestre. Next base: position 25,810,768 of record NC_143394.1, on the reverse strand, counting down.
TAACCAGCAGAATCCCTAATAATAGAGGAATATATAGACTTAAAGTTATCTCTAGCCCAATCACTGCAATGTTGGAAGGAAATTTAATCAAATTTTAAAAGGACGTGATATCTATTAGTATGCAAGAATAAATATGCAACACTCTCACCAGCGAAAAAGAAAATGAAAAGAAATGAAACCATCAAATCAAGTAGGTTGTCGTAGACATATAAGTATGTTTACTGAAAATAACGCCATGTCTTTTACGCACTTTCACAGAGATCACGAAAGAGAAGTTTCATGAATCCGTAACAACAAGTGTGAACCTTTCAGTGGCCCCTCCAAATTCAAAATTGGCCCCCCCAAAATGTTTGCAAAGGCTCCCCCAAAACTTATGCCGTAGCTTACCCAACTGCAGAAGAATGTATAGACTACTAAGATAATACTTTCGTATCGATCTACCAGCACATCTTCAGTGGCGTACCTAGACCCTTTGACGCTCGGGGCGGATCACGAATTTGCCGCCCCTCAGAATTTTCAAAAGAGCAATCGTTTAATAGTTAAAAACAGTTAAAAACTATGATACTATTTTAAACTATTTACTGGCTAACTTGTGTATAGTACTCAATTAACAAATAACCACACCACTGTTGTAACTCGCACGTCCCGAAACAGCTGTAGCGTTTCTAAATAAACGTATTATTGTGCAACGTAACCATTACTAAAATCGAAATTTTTTGTAATTGAATGAACAATCGGGATTTCTATTCCCGCCACAAGAACCCCGCTGCTTTCCGAACTCTTGCTCTAAGCAACCATGATTTATATGACTAGTTAAAACGAATTTAGATTTTTTCTTAATAAGAAATCGAATTATCGCCGGAGCTGACTTCGCAGTCATCAAAAGGCCTTCGACTGTCTCTCGGCTCAAAGCCATATTCTTTTTTTCAGCTGCGGGTAATAGAGGTTGGTAGATTATCGACTTCTCTTTGCCAATCCAAAAAATATTCCTCTAATGGTCCTTCCAGCCACTATAACATAAACAAAATGTTTTTAGGTAAACAAATTCAAAATTTCGTATCAATTTCTTAATTAACCTTTAACTTTTCGTCATCTTCGTACTTGAAGACTCCTTCTTTAAATTGTCGAACATTCATACTTGTAATCGAAAAAACGATTTATAGTACAGATGAATTTGATGCTTTCACGACATTGGTCACCAAACTCCAAGTCAAGGGAATTTGCTACTGTTCCACTGAAGATCTGAGCTGCAAGCCTGACTCTCATACGACTGTGAGGATCTAATGATACGTGATCCCTCGTTAGTTTTGGAACTAGTTTCATTGTTCGTGAAAAATTCAATTCGTACAGTCTGACTACATCAGTCCAATGAATCTGCTGACCACTTTTAATCAGGTTTTTGCTTTTCGTGTGGAAGTTGCTGTTACTGTAAGCGTTTCTAGCCGTCTTGACAAGATGTGGAGCGTCGCAGATGAAAAAATTCATATTTTTTCATCGCAAGCAAAAATATTATTCCATTTGAAATCGTTCTTCACAAAGTAGCGAAACATTTTTCTGTTTATACTCGCGCCATCTGCTGTAACGACAAGTACCTTCACTCCATGAAATTCCAATTTTGATATTGTTTCCAAACGATCCTGTGTAAACTGTCGGTGTTCATATCTTTGCATGGGAAATAGGCTAAGGGAAACTTAAAATTTCCAATGATTCTTCTAAGCATTACCTGTAGGACATGGATAGCCACTTCAGGTAACTCGCTATAGTTTCATTTCTTATTTGCAAATTTTCATTTCTGGTTCTGTCAAAGTTACTGAAGCCAACCACTTCCCCAGTGCTATATCGGTATAGAATGTCTTCTTTTTATTTATTTCATCTATAATAACAGACACGTACGCTGATGGTCTTCGGGACCACTTGAGTAGAGCATTTCCTTAGCCTGAACTAAACATTCTTTCCTTAACCCAGCCTTAAGTCCAACGTGAGAGCTGTTGTTGTAAAGCGTTATGTTTGATGGAAGCTCGAACATACCACTCGAAGCCATAGCGTTGTACGTTGATGAAGACGTTTTGAACAAGTGAAGGGCCCACTTGATTATCTTTGGGTGCCACCGTCGTTGTGTTTTACTTTTGGTTTTGAGGATATTTAATTGCGGCTTCACAAACAGTCTTTTAAACGAATTTGATGGTCAGAGTTTTTTGCTTTTCTAGCGGCTTGCAAATAAAGTCGCTATCTTCATCGGAAAAAAATTGGGCAGATTTCTTGCAGTCTTTTTAAATAGTTGGTGTCTTAACTTTCTTTGATTTCTTTTGAAGAGCAGTTGACTTTTGGGTTTGTGTTTTTAATTTCTTTACTAGTTCATCTCTCTGTAAATAGCTCAGTCATTTTTCTCCACATATAGATGCAGTGACTTTATTCTGACTGTTATGCTATTAGAACTCTTTGATGCTTCGTGCAAAAATCACACAACTTTTTCTACATTAATTTTGTTTTTTATTTTCGTGGCTTTGAATTATTTCACAAAAAGAGGAGTGTAGTGCGTTGTCGCATAAATTAATGTACCCTTCGGATTTTTCCTTAGTTTGTAAATGATTTACAAGTTCTTTTTGGGTAATTCCAGTGCAGAGAAGAAATCTATCCACCACATTCGAAAAGCATATCTTCATTTTTGACATCCGGAAGAAACTTAATTAATGGGTTATTTTAATTTTCCATTGATCTTCAATGCCCCGCGTAATTCAAATTCTTTTAGAGTGAAAGACGTTGATATTAGCCCTTTATCTCTGTGCGAGTAATCGGTCTCGAGTCCGAGTCGTGTACTCGGACTCTGACTCGAATATTTTAATTTTTATTACTCGAATGGACTTTAAGATGAGTCCGTTATTTTCCACCGAGTCCGTTATTTTTATTGGTTTATTTTTTTGGAAAAGTCCCGTATTGGCAGTTCACGCAGTTTGTTTAGTCAGAGGTCAAGTGACTCACATGGATAGTTTGAGCTACGGTTTTAGTTTTGATTATATTTTTAGTTTCGGTCCTGCAGAAATGGAGGGAAGACAGAGTCAGATCTTTAGAAGATGTACTCCCCCTTTTTTCTTTATTCAGATTTTCAGTGGAAAATATGAGTAAAAGTTAAAAATCGAAGAAGAAACGTTTTGATGATACTTTTCAAGAAGAAATTTTAGCTCCTGATGAATATTCTAATTCTTCAATTTCTTCTGTGGAAAATGATCAGTCCCAATTTCAAATTGACGTTGAACTTGATAGAAATGGTGACGAAATTGACAATTCTGATGGAGCCTTGACAGAAAATGCAATTGAAACTAGTGCGTCTAAGAAATGCAAGTCTTTGATTTGGACTTATTTTGACCCAAGACCAGATGGAAAAAGTGGGCAATGCAAAGTTTGTTAATGTAGTCATTAACTCGAAAATCGGAAATACATCTAGTATGAGAAAGCACTTGAGATACAAACACCTTGGAGAATATACCGCATTTATGGATCTTGAGAAAAATTATGATACAAGTTGACAAAAACGTATTGAGGAATAAACAATTCCAACAATATACTCGATTAAGCACCCAAAAGCTATAGCGATAACCCAAAGTATTGGTCGTATGATCCCTTTGGATATAAAAAGTTGTATATGCTATCTATGATGTTGGACCCAAGAATTAAGACAGTATTATTGAGAGGTGCTGAAAACAACAACCGCACAGCAGCAATGCTACTTAAAGCTGAATTGCACCCTTCTGGTAACTATTAATAAATATAAAATTCCCAATTAGCTAAGTAATGGCCTAATACCGAAGGCGCAACCGTAGACGTAACTCGTAACGACTTGTTTTGCTCTTTTACAGGTACAAAAAAGACGCTGCTCATGGACCGCCAGCTCAGGAAGATAATATGAAGAGAAATAAAAAATCAGGCATATGGAAGACAATTGCGAAGAAAAGCAAACTGGTGACCATGACTAGTCGTGGAACTGGGAACAGTTTAAGCGACCAAGTTCATGAGTACCTTAGGCCCAAGTCATAATGCCTTTAAACAGGTGGCCGGGTTACAATGCGTACAATTAATCTTTTTTAATACTTTAAAAGAATTAAAGTAAAATATTATATTGTAAGTTACTGTATTTTGTTTACTTAAATTAGTAAACTACTTCTTATTATAAAAATTGGTGATAAGTATTTTAAATATTAATTACTGATTTAATTTTTGGGATGATTCTGACTTTTGAGCAATAAAAGGCTTAGATAGGGCTCAACTGCAAATTGGGGACTCTGAATTAATTTATGACTCGAGTTGGACTAGGGAATAAATTTAAGACTCGAATTGAACGCGAGAATAAATTTAAGGCTCATACTGGACTCGATTTGAAATTTAAGACTCGAATAGGGCTAGTGGCTAATTCTTAGAGACTCAAAGACTCGAATGAGTACTCGAAAATGGGACTCGGACTCGACTCGAAATCCAAAGAAGAGGACTCGCACAGCCCAGTAGCGAAGCCAGGATTTGTTTCGGGGGGGGGGGGGCACACCATTGAAAAAAAAGTAAAAAAATAAAAATATTTGTACGTACGACCATACGTTTCGGGGGGGCATGTGCCCCCTGTGCCCCTCCCCCTGGCTACGCCACTGGCACAGCCTTAATATTTTGTTTCATTAATGCAATCCCTTCTTTCTCAAGTAAAACTGTCCAATTATTTGGAATGTTTCCCGGCGATTGTTTGAACGTTCACGCATTTACTAAAACCAGTCTTAAAAGTAGCGTTGTTCAAGCTTGAAATTATTTCAGATGTACGACTATTTTCTTCCGTGCCATTAGTGGTATTACTCACATGATCTTGACAATGACGTATTTCAGCCTCAGACACGCCAACCACCTCATTAGCTACCTCACGTTCTATTTGAACTTCATCATCCCCCATAGATGCATTAGGCAAAATTTCAGATATGTTCAGTACTTGATCCGCTTCTACATTCTGAAGATTTGACGAAGCCCATGACTGGTTCTATTAAAAAAAAAACTCTTATTATTTAATGTTAAACATGCAATAACCATTTGAAATCACACCTATCATAAGATTTGTGGTTTCCCAAGTTTCTTCAAAAGGTATGGGATTTGGCTATCAAACTGTTGACCCTTTTCCGCCAACAAAATGTTTTTGCAAATGTAGTACAATTTTTGGGCAAGTTTTTGCTAATCAAGCTGTGCCATCTATAATGCGACCTAGTATAGTCTCTTGTGGTGCGAATTAAACAAGGGAGAACGACTGTGGGATGAATCGATACCACACGAAGGAGTTTTCCCTCCTGTTTGCTTTTCGCGTTCCTTGTAAATCTTAAAGCCTTAATTAATTTAAATACCGTAAAGAGTGAAAACTGACAGAGAATAGAAATTCCGCCTTATTCCATCGCCATTTGAAAATTTAAAGTCACGTGGTTCAAATGACCTTCTCAGATTCCCATAGAACCTCTCGGTCTGATCGAAGCGCGGGGAGAGATAATTTATACAGTGGAAGGCTAGCCCTCTCTGGTCCTCTTAGATTAAAAAACCGTGCCTCAGCTAGCTCAGGCAGGAAACGACCCTTCGACCCTTAGGCTACCGTCACAACGTCATTCCACGAGTGAACTGACCTCGTGTTCTATTATTTCTTAGACGGGTTATATTTGACCAGTTGTTGACCGTGCAGTAGCACCACAAAGTCAACTAGATTTATAGATGGACTTTTATAGATAAATATAACCTGGCTAAAAAATAATTGAAGTGACTAGATACGGTAATCCAAAAGTTGAAGAGGTTGAAAACAAAAGAAAATAATGATATTAAAACACTTCGAAAACACTCAGGTGCCTAATACAATTATTTGTACGCTGTGACCATTAAGATATTTAGCAAATAAACTAGAAAATTAAAAGTTATAACACTTTCAGTTCAAAACATTTAGAATAATGATGTTAAAGGAAATAAAAATTTTAATTTTCTCTGAGTTCGAAAGGAGAATTCTCAATTTTTCCACATCAAATAGCTCGGGCCAGTGTTCTTCAAATATAATTATGGGACTAATGGTACCAACGCGTTGACTATAAAAACAAATATGTCTTTACAGACACGTTTGTAATAAAGTAAAGACGATATTCAAAAGCAGTAAATCGTGATTGACTAAATTTATCTAAAATTTCTGTATTTAGGTGATGTCAAAGTTGTCAGTGAAGTTGTGACCACCACAGAGGATAAATTAGTGTGTACAGGAGAAGAACCAGACGAGGCCATAGAAAAATATAATGTGGAAATTAATCTGGAAAATGAGTCTGATAACGACGATAATTCAGAATGTAACGCTAATGAGACTCTGATAAAAGGTGATGTCGAAGACTGCTGTAAGTGTGAAACAGCCATAGCCGATAAATCAGAGTTTAGTGCCAATATAATTATAATTACTTTTATTTTAACTTCAAATTGTAACCTCTAACCAACTCTCAATTAAGTCTCTTTCAAGTCCCCAAAAATGAGCCTTCCCATATGAGACTAAAGTGAAGTCTTAAATGACTCTTATTTTAATTTATTTCTATGTATAAAAAATGGTTTCATAAAAACCAAAACCCTTTTTTTGGCCTAGGAGCGCGCAAAATTTTAAATTCGAGGTCAAAATGTAACTTCATAAAGAAAACGCCTCAAACATGGGGAGTATAGTAGTTTGATAACTTCGGTTCATTTACTTCTGATAATACTTAAAAATCCTTGATCCTACATTGAGAGTAATTGGCGAATAAAGTAAGACTCACATTTTGGTAAGGGTACTCTCTCCGATACACGTACCATCTAAAGTTTTTTGAACCAGGTGAGGTAAACATACCTTAAATAAAAAACGCTTGTGGAAATTGGGGTCTTTGAATTGGGTAGCACAAATCCACGGAATTCCAATTTACATAATATATTTAGGCAACTTTATTACACATATCCTACTATGAGTTTAAATTGTAGATATATATCCTACTATAAGAACTATTTAAACTGAAGCATTTCCAGTTCACTAGTTGTTATAAGTCTTTTATCTTTATTATCCTTTACCTCGTAAAAACTAAAGAATCAAACCATATATTTTAAATAAAAAAATCAAATTAGAAATAAAATAATTACGTTAGTCGTTATTTTTACTAAATTAAGTCACCAAACCACAGTCGAACAGGCTTATTTCACATTTCTTTTCACGAACAAATTGTGCAGATCTTTATCGTTTAATTTATTCACAATGAACACCCACCATTAGCACGGGAAACAAGAGGCAAGTTACAAAACGTATCGTTCCGTTTGTGTTTCGAGTTACAAGCTATTGCAGAAATTGGAGAAAATTGAACATTTAGTTATATTAGATAACATTTACTATTTAAAGGCCCAGGTTCACCTCCCTTACTAGAAAAAGGATTAAATTTTTTTTCGCTTTCCCCTTACTTACTGTGTGAGGACAGAATGACGTAAGACAGTGGTCCCCAACATCGAGACGGAAATTAGGCGGGATAAGCATTCCAAGTTCGCGGTATGGATTCCTACTAGCAAATGACTCCCCTACGATCGTCTGTTATAAGCAGATGGTTCCTATAATATCGTTTACTAGCTAGTTAAGCCGTAAATTCAAACATCTAAAAGTCGTCCAGGTTTATCTAGCGGCCAGACGATATTAGGGAAATTAAATAACAATAATAATAATCAGCTTGGCTAATACAGAAGGCACCACCTTAGGCGTAAGTCATCTAGTGACTTTTATTGTATTTAATTCAGGTGGCTGACTTAACTTGCATAGGAGGGTGATGGAAAGCCACCATCAGCTTATACCCCAGTTTTTTTGTGCCGCCGCCTTTTATGCAAAAATATTCTAAAATTTCTTACGCAGGTTTACGATTTAAAAATAATATTGTTCCGTTTTCGTCTTTGTTACATAATTAAGGGTTAGGAAAAAAAAACTTTTTAGTCGGCTTGGGTTGGAAGGCAGCACTTGATTATAAAGTAAAGCCGATATTCAAAGTGGTAAAATTTCTTTACATAGGTGATGGTGAAGGTGACAGTGAATATGAGACAGCCAAAGAGGATAAATCAGAATCTAGTGAAGAAGACACCGAAGAGATCATATCCAAGGATAATGTAGAAAATAACATGGACAATAAGACAGAGGCTAACGCAAATTCGGAAGAGGCCATGGAAAATGGAGATAACGGATATGAAAACATCCCGATAAATATAGGTGATGAATTATATTTATATCACACACTTAAAAAATGGATGAACAAAGCAATCGAAAAAAACCTCCAAGACTAGTAAATTTTAAGTTTAGTCGAATGTATTTCCTGGTTCAAGCCCAAATACTCCCTATTACGTCGTCCCTGATGTTGAAATGACAAAGTATTGTCGGCTATTGAAGTTCACCATGTTTTATGTATGGTTTTCGGTTGGCGTGAATCGCGATGAAAGCTCTATTATTAGATTCACAACGAATAAATATTCGGAGAGACACTATTGCTATGGACGGAATGTCGTTAAGTGTTGTATGTTCGTTTGTCGTCGTCGTCGGCGCCGTGGAAAGCGACGACATGGTAGATGGAGCTACACACGAGAACCACCAATGGTCTAGAGAGTGAGGAGTAAATACACGCACATGTAAAGAGACCAAGAGGTGGGGGAAAAAACTAAGCTTTATTGGGGGAAAATATGCGGTACTTCGGCTGATAGGCCTTCAAGGCGAAAAACTTAATTAAGACTAACCGACAATTTGAAAATGTTTAAAAATATTAAAGACGCGAGGCGCGAGACGTTAACACGCGACAAAAAAAGGAGAATACAAACACGCGACAAAAAAGGGGGGGGGACTACAAAAGCTAAAAAGGACTGTCATAAAAGGGGGGCCCTTACCGGGTCAGGGTTATGCAATAACTGGTGGCTTTACCGGGGAGTCGGGGTCCAGCTCTTGTAACCCATAAGGGCAGTGGCGCACTGGGAGATGTTTGCTCTGATCAAATGGTCCTATCTCCACCTCCGATTTCGGTCAGGTAGGGGCTGGATACTGGGCTTCGGCTCAGGCTAACGGAGAGGGTCCGGGCAACCTGGCCGCTTCGGTGGATTGAGTAGCCTGCTGTGGGGCGGCGGGCCTCCGTATGAGGGCACGGCGGTCCTGTTTCCCGGCCTTTTGGGGTCCCACCGGGATATCCGGTGCCAGCTGTGCCGGGTTACTTGGACTGCTGTGTGTCCGTTGTTCCCCTTTAGGAGCTCTCTCCAAAGGGCTCGGCTCTCTACCTTCATAGGTGGGGTGCCGGCTGGAGTTGCTAGAGCATCCGCTCTCTATCCCACAGCTGTGCGCGAAGTGGGGGCTGGTCGTCTCATTGCTGCGCCTTTTGTCGGGATGAGCGGCTTGCGTCGAGGGTGCGACCATCAGTAGTGGGGTACTGCTACCCATGCTGGCTTTGTCACCTGTCCGGGCTAGGTGGACGCTGGCGTAGGGCACTATGATGATAGGCCTCCGGTGGTATGGTCTCTTACTAGGTACACCGGGCTATAAATTCTGACACACTGTCATAAAAGGGGAATGTTCGCAATACGTTTGATGAACAATTAAAGGGGGAAAAAACGATGAAAGAAAAACGAGAGGCGAGAGATCCAAACATCAAATGCTTGCGAACAAACCCCTACCCGACAACCAAAAAACCGTCCTCGTTCGAAAACGACGACAAACGAGCAATGTCGAACGTGGGCGGTAAAGACACGAAGTCGGGATGACCGCAAAAAACACAACAACACCCCCTAAAAACGAACCAACCTAGCTAAAAACTAATTTAATGTTTAACCCCGACGGAAACTCTGTGGCTAAATTAAAAATGAGGCGGTTTTCTTCAGTGCGGCGGCCTTTCGTGGGAAGATTAGTAGTTTTCACGACGCGGATGGAAACGCCATTGATGTTGTGAACGTGATTAAAATGTTGGGTGACGTGGTTCTTTGCTGGCGTCTTTCTAATGTCGTTGAGATGCTCCCTGAACCTGTCGGCGAGCCGCCTTTCAGTCTCACCGATGTAAAGCATCGAGCAGACTTTACAGCTAATAGCGTAAACGAGATTCGACGTCGTGCAGGTGAAAGACCCTTTGATCTGGAAATACCGCTTGAGACCACGCACCAGTAAATCACCAGACACAAAAGTGCAAGTGTTACACCGCGGGCGATTGCACTTTTGGGTACCCTCGTAAGTCGCGCTGGCGTCTTGTCCCAGCAGTTAGTTTGGCGGGAAGTTTGAATTAGACAATTTCTTTCGATATGCTAGAATAGGATTATAATTGGCGGGAAGTTTGAATTACACAATTTCTTTCGATATGCTAGAATAGGATTATAATTGGCGGATGGCGGGAAGTTTGAATTACACAATTTATTTCGATATGCTGGAATAGGATTATAATTGGCTTGTGGCGGGAAGTTTGAATTAGACAATTTCTTTCGATATGTTAGAATAGGATTATAATTGGAGGGTGGCGGGAAGTTTGAAATAGACAATTTATTTCGATATGCTAGAATAGGATTATAATTGGCGGGTGGCTGGAAGTTTGAAATAGACCATTTCTTTCGATATGCTAGAATAGGATTATAATTGGAGGGTGGCGGGAAGTTTGAATTAGATAATTTTTTCGATATGCTAGAATAGGATTATAATTGGCGGGTGGCGGGAAGTTTGAATTAGACAATTTTTTTCGATATGCTAGAATAGGATTATAATTGGCGGGTGGCGGGAAGTTTGAATTAGACAATTTCTTTCGATATGTTATAAAAGGAATATTTTTCGACGTTGTAAATTAATTATATTGGATTATTATTGCATGTCGTAAGACATCGAAGGTAGCTTAACTATTTCACCTTTGATACTTTGCTTCGATGTGAAACTAATATTCTGGCTGGGCTGACTTGTTTGCTTATACAACTGGTCAAGAGATTACTAGTCTAAGGTCCGGGCTATTCCCAAAAAAGCAATTTCTCCAAAATCAGAAAACTGCCTGAGCCACCTGCAGAACAATAAAAATTAAATACCAAATATGAAAATGCAATACATACATCTAAATACATTATATTTGAAAAACAAAATATTTACAATACTTAAAACCAAAGTAAACACCAATGAAAGGAAATCCAATGTTTTAAGTTAAGAAAAAACGCTGATGCCATAAATTAACACTTCCTGCTGGTATCGTTTGTTCTTGCTGGTTCGATTATCTAATAGATGTCGCTTAAAGCACCCATTTCAATTTAAAATTATACATTTGAACTGGGCGCTTTAAGAGACATCTATTAGATCATCGAACCATACAGGAACAAACTATACCACCTCTACAATCTAGCTTTTTCCATTTGTCTCATTGCACGGGGCATTTTTTCCTTGGTTTAGCCATGCAGCACTTGGTGATAGCTGGCAGATCTATCCTCTAAAACGTAGCTCTCCTGCCATCAAACCCAGAACAGTACTAACAATGTTAGCAACTATTTCTGTGGTCACCTTGAGTAATTAATTGTCTAAATATTATTATTAGGCTACTTAAAATGTTTAGCGACGACTATTTTCACGTCTATTCAGGCGCATCCTCAGGTCTGAATTCTCGAGAGGGCAACAAGCTTCTAGTGTCGACCCGGTCACGTGGTTTTCGGTGGGGGACGTCAAAAAGTTTTTCCAAACAAAGCTCGGCGATAAAATTGCCCGATCCGTCGTATTTGTTTAAAGTCTGATGATTTTTACGTTTTTTAAGGATTTCTAGTCATTCATGTCTAGGTCATTAGACTTTGTGAAGCGTTTGAAAACGGCGGCGTACACGCCAATATGCCGAAACATGTAACGCGATTTTAATTATTTTATTAAAATTTATTTTATAGTGTACCTATAGTGTACCGGTAACCGTTGTATAGTTTTAATTTGAATTACTTCGTTTACACTAGTTTAGAGTATTGGTTACATCAGATTCATATATATTAATTTTATAAAGTTGTCTATTTTTGCGACATTTTTTACGTTTTTAAAATTGAAGGCAGGTTTAATGTTTCCTTGGCTGAACACGTTTCCAATCGCCTCCGATATTTTAGGTATAAATGGGATAATTAACAATGTTTTTGATTTAAACTCTATCGAATTTAGTTTTTGAAATAATTTTATTACGGTTAATAATAGGGTCAATACTTCGATTAAGGGAATTTACTTTAAATCCTCTATCTTAGCATACCATCGTTGCTCGGTTTTTATATCAGTGAAATGCAGATAATTTTTGTGAAAGGTGGTGACAAGAGACTACGTGTGGCATCACGACGAAAAATGGTTTTCTATATACACTTGTAGAGATTTTATAGTAAGACTACATCAAATGACATAAATACATCATTAGCGCCTATATCTAATTTTTCAAAGTAATTTAACAAATCTTGAGAATTTTTAATGGTATGTTCATGTTTAGAATTTTTTTAACCCATGTTTTTTTTTAAATAAAAAAACATTATTCATCAGCTTTGACTGAACACGTTTACAACAACCCCGGCCATGTAATAGATTTTAAAAACGTAAAAACTATCGCAACAGTAGACAACTTTATAAAATGTAACGTACATGGATTTTTAAGAAATCCTTAAAAAACGTAAAAAACAACAGATTTGAAACAGAGGCGACGGATCGGGCAATTTTATCGCCGAGCTTTGGTTGAATAAGCCTTAATTTAACATTAATAAATTCATGCAATTCGACTTGACCCAATGTATATAATTAAACTTTTGAAATTTATTCTACTCTAAATGCTTTACTACAATAAGCTCAACACGAACAATTGTAAAATTCGGTTTGTGAATATAGTGTATATGTTAGAATTGTTAGAGGAATTTCGGCTGAGTTCTAAAAGATTATTCTTTATTTTTGATTAAAAACATTAAACTGAAAATAAATAATTTCAATTTAGTGTTTTTCGATTTAAAATGGTTTTTTGGTGCAGCAAACGATGAGGTTAGATTTTCTCTATCCTGTGTTCTGTGTTCTACAAATATGATTGGGGGATATTATACTTCCCATACCACTTTTTCTACGCCAGTGTTTTCACTATACCGACAAATATGACATTACAGACACGTAGGATTTGGTAATAAAGTAAAGCTGATATTCAAGATATGGTGATATAATAAGAATTCTTGATTTAGGTGATGGCGGAGGTGGCAGTGATTATGAGACAGCCAAAGAGGATAAATCAGAGTCTAATGGAGAAGACTCCGAAGACCTTGAAAAAGAAACTGATACAGACGATAATTCGGGGGCTTCTACAAATTTAGAAGAGATCATGGGAAAGGTTGATACCGGATATGAAAACGTTACGATAAATAAAGGTAATTAAATATTTTTATGCCATACACTTAAAACATGGATAAACTCATATTTTAAATAATGTCGTTCATTCTACGGTTCCAAAAACCATAAAATCAAAATTTTGTGAAAACCCACGAGTTTGGGGTTGAGAAGGTGGTCTGTAATGCGATAACTTTAATCAACGTGAAAAAGGAAAAACGGCCTTTTCCGGGGGGGAGGAGACTAAATTTTAATAGAAATTGAACGCAGTATTTCGGTAAAAGGAAAATTATGACTAGCAAACAAACCGTTCGAAAAAAGGGAAAAAGGGAAATCAGAGGATAGAAATAATTGGGTAGAGGAAAACAAAATGCTGAAAAACGTAGCAATGTCAAATGATAGCGGGGAAAACACGCCGCCGGGATGAATGCGCGCAACCGGTTGTGGGTTGTTACAGCGTGGAGCTCAGTTTCTACTGCGTCGTGTGTGGATCTTTACAGTAAAACTACCAACTACCATTTTTTATACCATGGTTATAACAAGAATGTCATTACTTCAATTTCGGGAGCATGACTATGTTAAAATGATTTTGAGCGTTATTCCCAATCCCCCTCACGCTCTAGCAGTAAGCTCGTTCTCCCGAAGTACAAATGATACATTTTTGGTCATGCATAATAAAAATGCATTTCATATTTCAGAAGCAGTCTCCTAATTTTTACGTAATGCCCCATACAAAAATTAAACCACGGACCATTTTCAAAACTATCAAACGTTAAAAAAATCCATAAATTTTTCTAAATTGAAATAAATGCTACAATAAATCTAAACCTAATGATAAAGTTTGCGATTTCGATTTATGCAAATCGTAATTTTTTTCCTTAACTCACAAGTCAGTGTTACTTTTAAACCAAGGCTGAGCAAGATTTAAGATAAAGATCACCATTCTCAAGATCGAGATCGCTTTTACGAAATATTATAAGGTCTAGATCTAAGATCAACTTTTTGAATGTAAAGATCATCATATTGTAAAGAACGTATATATGTATAAGAACGTTGAACGATCAAATTGGCGCATGGTGCCGTGATTCAATCGGTTACAGAATAACTCCGCCCAAAAAACCGCTTGCGGTACGCGCTAAAGGTTAAAACCGTTTCTAGTTCAAGCGCGCGCTGCACGCGGATTTTAGGGCGGAGTTATTTTGAAACCGATTGCATCATGGCCCAAGCGATGCGTTTTTTTCAACGTTCGTATACATATATACGTTCTTGATATTGTAAATATCGTCCATTTCAAAACCATACTATAATAAAATTGTTTTTCAACAGAAATACAAGATTCTAAAAGAAGCAATGAAATACCACCGAACACCGAGAAACTGAAATTCAACGATAAATTCAAGCTAAGCAATCCGGAATTTGTCAAAACCATGACGGAAGCTTTAAGAAAACACGAGGGGGATTCTAAAATCAACCAACTTAGACGGGTGGCACCGTTTCCAAAAACATTAACATTGGCTCAATTAACTCACCAAATACAAAAAGATTTTAAAGGAGAAAACGACGGAACTGGAAATTTTGAAGAAAGGCTACTATTTCCACAAGGCTGGAAACTACTCACTACTGCTAGCAAAGATTCAACATGGACGTCCTTGAGTGGAGCAACCAACAAATACTTCGGTTCCGCCTATTTCAACAGCCAAGATAGGCACGTTGTTATCGTACATCGAGGAACCAATCCTAAGAACTTAAAGATGCTATGGACTGATCTACGTAGCGTTTACTTCAAAAGCTACGTGGACCAAATGAGTTCCGCCTGCTCTTTCACCGAGATGATCTACAAAGCGGTTAAGGACAACGGCATTAAAGATATTCATTTCTTTTGCACCGGACATTCCCTGGGTGGATGGTTAGCCCAGATCACCGCCTTTTCCCTTCAATTCTTAACCGTAATTAATTCCAATTTTGAAAAGATACCAGTGCTTCTGAACTCGGAAGACGCCAGTGTAGGTTGTCACGTGCACACTGAGGTATTCGACAGTCCTGGTTGTAAAGGAATGCTAATTCAAATGTCCCGTGATTTTGATATTCGATACGCAGGGAAAACCACTTTATCCGAGGCTATGCACATCACCAACTACGTCTTAGAGCCTAATGCGGTGAATAGCTGTCAAGAACATATTGGAAAAATTTACAGAATTTATCATGACTCAAGAAAACGTCGGACGCATGGCATTGAGTTAGTATTAGAAGCTTTGATTAAATCAGAGCGAAATGAGGTGCAAGATTGGCCATTGATAGATTTCTCGCCCAGAAAAATCTCGAAAAATAAGACAGCTCTGAGTAAAGAGTTCCAAAAATTTCAGAAATTAATGTATATCCGTGATGAGGATGATGACCATTTTCCGATACGATACCAGTCGAAAAAACAGGATGAAAACGAATGTTCCATCACTGTTTTCACTGCCACGGAATCAGCGTTCATTCAGCACTTTCAACAGTTGCTAAAAGACGGTTCATTTGAACCCCAATCTTTGTTTAAGGATGAAATTGAAATTAATGAAAATGACACAAATTTTATATTGGAAAATTTAAGCAATCTGAAAATAAAAGATAATGCTGTCACCACAAAAAGCAGCTTACGTCAACAAATACCGTTTGTAAAGCTCCTCCTGCGTCTGTTTCCGGCGATCGCGGAAATAGCGATTAAAGCGGTAAAAGAAATTGAGGATAGACAAATAAAATACAACGACATGTTAAAGGACTATACCAGCGAAATACAAAAACTGTCCATGTATTTCAGTGACCAAGTAGACATCATGGGCTTAAAAGATTTTCAAGAGAAAAAAGAAAAACTATTTCTTATTGAAACTGACGAAGATAACGACGTTGTGACAGCGATGGTATACAGCCAATTGAGAAAACACGACACCTACTACTATAACCTAGAAAGTATTGTCACGCTGAATCAAACTAGTAACTTCGTGTATTTACTGCAGTCAACCAAATCCAACGCTATATTTATATTGGATTGTAAATTCCATGACCCAAAGAAGGAAGATTATGACAAAGAGCTTCTCCAATATGTAACGAAGCTCCAATTCGAATTTCCAATAATTTTATTATCTAACAGCGATAAACTTTATAAGCACATTAAAGTCTGCGCAGGTGAAAACGGAGAAAACATAATACGGAAAAATTTCAAAGGACTAAATTGGAATTATCTTTCGGAACAAGGGCAACAAAATATTTTGAAGAAGAAACTGATAAGGCTCCAGGGTGCAAGTGAACCAATCAGTTTGAGTGAATTTTACGGTTCAACTATATTAAACATACCTCTATCGAATTCGGAAGCACTGACAAAATTAATAAAGGACGAAGAATTATCTGTGGGAACCGCAATAGATGATTTCAAAAAAATATCTGACTTCTATATTCCAAGAACAATATTCATTCCGAAATATGAGATATCGGATACTATTTTCAAAACCCTCGATGACACTTTCGTAATAGTTATAGTTGGTAGAATAAATAAATTGAAATTGAATCAGCTGGGTGTAAACTCTAATGACGTTGGAGAGTTTCCATACCAAACTAAAAGAAAAGTTGTTCTTTTAGATGATACAAGCGCAAATTTAATTGAAAGAAAAATAAGTGAGGAAGAAACAACTAAAATCTTTCAGGCAATCTGCGAACAGGATAAAGAATTAAATTACCATCTAATCGAATACGACTTGGGCAAATTTTATTGGATTAGAAAAAGCAGAAGATCAACAAGCATTAGCCATTGCCTAAAAATAGACCAAAACCAAATTGGGAAAGAAATGAAATGGCAAATCTACCCAGAGGACAACATATTAAATCTACTAAATAAGGAAAAAATCCTACTGATATCTGATAAAGCCGGCACGGGAAAGTCAACATTACTCAGTTCCCTGGCTTTGGGTGTAAAACAAAAAATGAAAAGTTCATGGGTACTCAGGGTCAATTTGACTAGCTGCACAAACGAGCTAGAAACACTGATAATTAACGGGCTTTATTTTAAAGATAACGACTTAGATAACTCTGTATCGTTTTTAATGGATCATATAATTTCTAAGCAGCACTTAACATCATTTGAAAATGAATTATTAATTGGTGCTTTACTGAATGGATTTGGTAGTATTATATTGCTAGTGGATGGATTTGGTGAAATCAGCAAAAAATATGAAACCAAAACTATAGAATGGCTCAAAGCTCTACAAGGAACTGAAGTTAAAAACATAATTGTCACTACTAGATCACATACCAAAAGACAACTTGAAAACACACTGGACACATTTTCATACGCAATGATGCCATTCAATAAAGAAAAACAACAAGATTTTCTGGTTAAGTTCTGGCAAAACTGCAAAATGTCCAATCATAGCGACGTTGATCTTGAAAAATTTGCCACAATATGGATAAAGAAAATATCAGAAAAAATTTACGACAATGAATTTTTGGAATCCGCGCTGCATTGTAAACTATTGGCCGAATATTCATCGAGTAGAATAGAGCAAATCGAGGGTCAAAAGATTAGTTTTATAGACATGCTAGACGATTTCGTTAGTAAAAAATTCGAAATCTACCATTCCAATACTAGTCTTAGTATTGCAGCAGTAAATCAAAAGATTTATTTTTCTCTCGTCATCAAGGAAGAACATTGGAAAATCGCGTCCGAAATCTTGCTTCCTAGCGCATTAGTTCAAGAGATATTTAATAAAACAAAAATCAACCAGGTAAAAGATAATATTCTGGATATCGAAATAACAAAAGTTGGCTTATTACAAAAAATAGGGGAAAACGACTATCAGTTTGTTCACAGGGTTTTTGCTGAGCACTTTATATTTGAATACTTCACTAAACTTCTAATGGAAAACACGGAAATTGAAATAATTCAAAGACTTTTCTCTGAAATACTAACTAACCAAAAATTGGTGGTAATACGAGCATTTATTGATGAACAGTTAAAAAATTCAATTAACAAAAACTTAAAACACCATTTACGAAGTTGGTACATTGATTCAATCGAGAACACGTTGATGAATAAGAGTACATCGTTGTTGAAAGAAGATGGAGAAACGGCCATATTAGTAATTGCACGAGAAAACCACAAACATATTCTTAAAGCTTTAATTGAAATTTGCGAAAACCGTACTCTGGTAAATTTCAAATCTTACATTGAAAAAAAGGGATGTAACGATACAACTGTTTTACATTTATCTGCTATTAATGGTAATAATCAGCTAGTGGAATTTTTGATTAAAGAAGGGTTAAAAATAGATGACGAAGACCACTGTGGACGCACCGCTCTATACCTCGCATCGCAATACGGACATTATGATACAGCTCTTTTACTTATAAAAAATGGGGCTAATGTTAACAAGACCGAAAACACAAAGAATAAAACAACACTTCATATTGCAGCCGAAAATGGGCATAATGCTACCGTTCTGGCACTAATCCATAATTCCGTGAATGTTAATGTAGCTGATATAGATGGATGGACTCCACTTCATTTGGTCTCCCAAAACGGACATCCCGATACTGTTCTTTCACTAATAAAAAGCGGCGCAAATGTGAACGTCAGAAATAAAAGTGACTCTATCCCACTTTCTTATGCATCCAAAAACGGTCATCGTAATACCGTTCAATCGCTTTTACAAAATGGCTCCAATGTGAATGCAGCAGATACGGATAAGTGCACCTCGCTTCATTTTGCATCTCAAAATGGATTTTCTGGCATCGTTCTTTCAATTATAAAAAGTGGCGCGAATGTGAACGCCCCAAATATAAATGAGAACACCCCACTTCATCTGGCATCCGAATATGGACATAGTGATACCGCTCTTACGCTGGTAGAAAATGGGGCGAATGTGAACGCAATAAATGTAAATAAATACACCCCACTCCATTTGGCATCTAAAAACGGACTCCTTGATACCGTCCTTTCACTAATTGAAAATGGAGGGAACACAAATGCAACAGATACAGAAGGATGGAGTCCACTTCATTTAGCATCAGAAATCGGACTTACTGATACCGTTCGTTTATTGATACGAAGTGGCGCGAATGAAAATGCCCTAAATAACAATTTGAACACTCCTCTTCATCTTGCAATCCAAAACGGCTACCACAATACCGTTCTTTCATTGTTAGAAAATGGCGCCAATGTAAATGCAACCAATAAACATGACGCTACTCCTCTTCATTTTGCGTCGAAAAATGGACATACTGATATCGTTCTCTCAGTTCTAGAAAGTAATGCGAATGTGAACTCCATAAATAAAGAGGGCTGGACGCCAATCCTTCATGCATCCAAAAAAGGATATCGTGATATCGTTCTTTTTCTCATACAATATGGAGCGTCTATCAACGCCACTAATAAAAATAAATTCACACCACTTCATCTAGCATCCCAAAACGGATATTCTGATACCGTTCTTTCATTAATAAAAAGTGGCGCGGATGTGAACGCCATAAATAAAAACTATGCCACCCCACTTCTTTTAGCATCTAAAAAAGGTCATCGTGATATCGTACTTTCACTTATCGAAAATGGAGCAAATGTGAATTCCACAAATAAAGATGGATGGAATGCACTTCATCATGCATCCCAAAATGGACATACTGATACCGTTCTTCTGCTACTAAAATTTGGTGCGACTGCGAATGCCACAAATAAAAATGAGTGTACTCCACTACATTTGGCGGCTAAAAACGGGCATTCTGATACCATTCTATCACTAATACGAAGTAGGGCAAATGTGAACGTTAAAAATAAAACCGATTATACTCCACTTCATTTCTCATCCAAAAACGGATACAGTGATACCGTTTTTTCACTTATCCAAAATGGTGCCAATGTTAACGCAGTGGATATGGATAAAATGACTCCACTTCATTTGGCATCGAAATACCATCAAACGGATACAGTTCTTTCACTGATAAAAAGTGGCGCAAATGTTAACGCCACTAATGAAAACGAGTCAACCCCACTTCATTTTGCATCCAAAGACGGACATTTTGTTACCGTTTTAATTCTTATTGAAAACGGCTCGAATGTGAACGCAGAAAATAATGAAGGGTGGACTCCACTTAATCTTGCATCCGAAAAAGGACACAATAATACAATTTATTTGTTGCTAAAAAGCGGCGCCAATGTAAGCACCACGAATAAAAATGGGTCCACTCCACTTCACCTTGCATCCCAAAATGGACATACTGACACCGTTCTTTTACTGATACAAAGTGGTATTACTGTAAACGCCAAGAATAAAAACGAATCCACCCCACTCCATTTTGCGTCTAAAAACGGACAAGCTGAAACTGTTCTTT
Source organism: Leiobunum rupestre (assembly GCF_980474605.1). NCBI lineage: Eukaryota > Metazoa > Arthropoda > Arachnida > Opiliones > Sclerosomatidae > Leiobunum > Leiobunum rupestre. The sequence goes on along the minus strand of NC_143394.1, from coordinate 25,790,085 downwards.
CATTGATACAAAATGGAGCAAATGTGAACGCGGCAGATATAGATGAATGGACGCCGCTTAATCTTGCATCTAAAAATGGTCATAGTAAAGTTGTTCAGTTGCTTATCCAAAAAGCCGCGAATGTAAACGGCCTAATTAAAGATGTACGGGTGCCTATTTACTTGTCACCCGATGACAATTACAATTTTGTGAAACTATTAATCCGAAATGGAGAACATGTCCAAAGGAGGGTGGTCAAAAACTGGACACCGTTATGTTGTTCTTGCCGTAGCGGTCATAATGACATCGTACTCTATTTGCTAGAAGCCGGAGCAAATGTTAATGCTCATGATTTTGAAAAGAATACGGCGTTACACGAGGCGGTAGCTAAGGGCCATCTACATGCCGTCGTTAGTCTGCTCGAACACGGCGCTGATATTAATGCTCGAAATATGTATGGTAATTCTCCCCTGCATCACGCATCCATTAGTAACTACCCGGAAATAGCGTCCTTTTTACTGGAAAATGGGGCGCTAATTAATCTTGTCAACGCTAATATTTGTACCTCCTTGATGGTGGCAGTTGAATTGGAGAACACCGAGGTGTTGGAAGTCCTAATTAAGTATAATGCCGATGTAAACATTTCCGATGCGAACCAATGGTCACCTCTTCACGTGGCTGCTTCAATGGGAAACAAACATATGGTTCGAGTTCTTCGCTTAAATGGAGCTGATATTACGGCGGTCAACGATGATGGACTCACTCCAGACGATGTAGAAGATCTGGAAAGACAATAGGGTATTGCTAGGATGTTTGCCGCGAAAGGTCAATGAGCTTTGCATCTAATTGGCAGAAATACAGTGAATCAGATTTAAGACCCTTCACTAATTATCTAACGGAAAAATATTACATTTTCGAGGTACCAAACCAACTGTTTTTGTAAATTGCAACACTTTATTTTAAAAATGAGATTTTATTGATATATAAAGTAAAATTGTAATTTATGAATAGCCCCTTTTTGATAAATTAAGATAAAATCAATTCAATATTAAGACAATAAATGAGAGCATTTTAAATAATTAAACAAATGCAATTTATAAATTACAGATATTAATATTATTAAAAGTGTTTGTATACATTGAAAAATTTAAAATTTCAAAATAATTATTTTTTGTATTGTAAAACTCTGAAAGTAGTCAAGAAAATCAAAGTTACAAAATATCACAAATATAAGATTTAGATTTGTTCTCGATACAAAGTATCAAAAAATGTAAAACATGTTGGAAAAATATTTAAATAAATGGCAACTCAAAACAAGCGGAATAGGAAGAAGTAATAAAGTTTAATCAATATAAATTTAACTTTTTTAAATCAAATGAGATATTTCGTGCTTCTTGTATAATTAAAAATCATTCAAATGGAATGCAATTTTAAAAATTGTTCACTAATTATATAATTTCATTATTTTTATTAATTTTTGAATTAAAAAAATATTTATATGCCTAAGTGCTTAAAAAAATCTGTTAATTAATGTATTTTATGTTCATAGTAAGAGTTTAGAAAAACTACTGCATGTATGTTTCAATTGAAAAAATATTAAAACACAATATTTCATAAAATATCGGTTGTTTTTCCTCAAAGTGCTCTCAGTGGTAATTTCGAAGTGTTTTTTCTAATTTATATTTCTTAATAAAACACAAAAGCGGGGTAGTTCAAAAACCGTTATCGCGAAAACCTATATTTGTACGTAAGCATAAATCTTCTACTTAGAGGAGTTTTGGAAAATAAATTGAAAAACTTGGGAGCTCGACGAATGTTTCTAGCGGTTTCTTCGGTCCTTGCCCAACCTCTCTGATAGAAGACAGGAGTCATATACTTTATTTAAAGGTATGTATTAGACCATAAACGGTAGTTGTAACAAACCCCCAAGTGAGCAGTTACGAAAGAACCTAGGGGGATTTTAAAAAAATGGATGGTTAACTCAACGAAAAAAAATTACAAATTATGACAGCGTGGTACCATTAATTTGGACCAAATGTCAATTTAGCAGAAGACAATAACACTAACTCTGGAACGTTTGGTGTTGTTTCTCTGTAATTTGAATGGGGGCTCATCCCGCGAATGAGGAAGAACTTCAATACCATTTAAGACGTTCACAGATACGACGTATTAATACACATACCCCGGACGAACAAACTATTCTTTATTAAGTGCCAAAAATAGGGGCTGGTTTCTAATAGGGCAAATAAACATTGTTTATAATTGAGTATGGATTGAAGTTGGATTAACCGACCAATCGCAAATACTTTGTCCAGTGATATAAAGACTTGGCTGCGAAGGTAAGAAAGTTAAAGGAGATTTTATTTAAGCGCCTATGGAATTCTTTGAACAATGGAAAACCACCAACGGTCAAAATGGTACAAGTAAATGGACAAGGGTTAAGACCGTTAAGTTAGACCGTTTTAATTTGAAATAACGCGGTACTTCGACACATATGCTTTCGAGGCGAAGAAGAAACTAACAATAAAATAAAACAAAATCCCAGAAGCTCGTGCGAGAACGCGTTAAATCGCGTGAAAAGAAAAAGGGAGACAACCAGGAGGACAGCGCGTACAATCAAGGAGGATAGGAAGGGAGGTGAAGTAGGAGCTTAGCGCGCGCTCGGCCGGAAAATTTCGGAAAAATGGCGGCGAGATTGCGGCCGCTACGCTACGTGTTGCCGCCATTTTTCCGAAATTTTCCCGCCGAGCGCGCGCTAAGCTTCTTACAAGGATGCTGGCGCGTTCATGCCTCCTACTTCGCCTCCCTTCCTATCCTCCTTGGTACAATATAAAAGAATAAAGAGGGAAAGAAAATGGAGGTACTATAAAAACGCGTTCAAAAGGGTATAATACGGAATTAAACTAGAATTTTGATTAAGAAAACATTATTAATAAAATTATTCCATGACTTTAAAATGCAACCGACCACGTTGTAATAGCGGCGCCTACGATAGCTCAGATTTAGCTGTCGTCACTCCAAAGTCTAATTTTACCATCACGGGTTATTTTACGTGCACGATGTCCAGCCTAATCTGTGACATGTTTACCGGTCGTCGTCTGGGTGACCGTGTAAGAGAAGACCAAAATCAAATCACTCGACATTTCAACTACGTGCATACCATCCAGCCATTGTCGGTCCGTGTTTTGAAGACTCTAAACGGCTACGGAAATCATGTCTAAATGAAAAACTTTCCGTTCAGTGCTTTATGGTGTTTCCCTCGTCCCGTAATTGTTTTATTAATCAAAATTATACCTTAATTCTATAATTCTAGATTAATTTCGCATACCATTTTGTACGCGTTTTATAGTACCCCCCCCCCCTTTTATTATTTTATGTCGTATGCGTTCTCGTCCGTTTTGGCTCCCATTTTCTTTTTAACGCGGTCTGAAGCGTTCTCGCACGTACGTGCTTCTGAAATTTGATTTTATTGTTAGTTTCTTCGTCGCCTCGAAGGTATATGTTAAATTAGAAGAAACCACCTATGGACTATGCGAAGGATGATAAAATACGCGAAAAAGTAGATTAGTCCATAATTAAAAGGGATAATATAGCTAAATCCTAAACAAATTTGAAGAAATTAAAAAACTTACTAATAACTCGTACCAATAGGTCTTCGAGCAAACAAAAGACGCGAATCTCGGATCAAATAGATCTTCGAGTAATAAACTACATAAAAACTAAATAAAATAGTGAGAAATTCCAACGGTAGACCGGTTTCGTTCTATTTGGAACTCATCAGTACCGTGCGGGAAATCTGGCTGGCGACTGTTATATCTAAAAGAGAAACTAAGCCTAAACATTAAAAATTTCCAAACGCGTTGCAAAGCAACGGAAAGCCGAAAAGGGGGGAGTTCCAAATAGAACGAAACCGGTCTACCGTTGGAATTTCTGGCTATTTTATTTAGTTTTTATGTAGTTTATTACTCGAAGATCTATTTGATCTGAGATTCGCGATTTTTGTTCGCTCGAAGACCTATTGGTACGAGTTATTAGTAAGTTTTTTAATTTCTTCAAATTTGTTTAGGATTTAGCTATATTATCCCTTTTAATTATGGACTAATCTACTTTTTCGCGTATTTTATCATCGAAGATATATGTGCCGAAGTACAGCGTTATTTCAAATTAAAACCGTCGAACCTTTGTCCCTTTACTTGAATTCTTTGAACCTACAGGAAACCTAAGACAGTTTTTCATCAATAAAATAAGAACCATTTTTTCAGCAAATTTAGCTAAAGGATTAGTGGCTGCTGCTGATTTAATATCGCGTATTTGTAAGACTATTTGGTCTACGTAAAATTATACATTTTTACGTTTTTGATTGAAGTAATGGGCCTCCTTTTCTTAAGTCTTCAATGAAAACGCTCGACTTGAGTCTGAGCTTCTTCTTTTGTAAGCTTAACATCCACATTTAAAAGAATATCTGGCCATGGAAGTAGCTCTCAGGGTTACCAAAGTTTCCTCCTCAGAGGAAGTATCAGCCTGTAGAATCTGTAGAACCGAATTCATTGCCATCTCAAATTTTTCAAAATGGACATCGAAAACATTGCGACAATTATCTACAAACAAACTATGACGAATTAAAGATTTCAGTTAATTATTTGAGCCTACTTGGCCTGCGGGTGGTAAAAGGAGATTAACGTTTGCTTAACTCCAATAGCTGCTAGGGTAACGTTAATTACATTGGAGAGAAATTGAACCTGATTATCGCTGGTTACCGACTTGAGAATTTTTAAGCACTGCTAACACCTCGATCAATTTCTCAATGATTAATTTAAACTAGGCCTATGCGCCTAGCTTTGGGCACATAACAATCTAAGTTGTAGATCTTGATAACGCGTAAGCTACGTCATTACTTTTGCCTTTTATACACTTTATAAACGATTTAAATTTTTATATCATTTTGCCATTGGCATCTTTAGCGCGAAATAACTATTGTAATGCCAAATGATTTTTCTAAATGTCGTATTGCGCTCTTCGGTATAAACATGAAGGTGAAATGCTTTCTATAACCTAAGCTATCGATAGACATTCGTGCTCGGAGGCGGGATAGTTTTGTTCAGCTGAGCTAAACGACTTGCGTAAAAATATGCACTGGGCCTGACTGATTATTTTTTTTCAGCATACGAACGCGCGTCCTTGACTGCGTAACATCTGCAATACTTTTTCTAAACTCATCATATGTTCGTCTAGTGACATATATAATTATTTGGCCATACAGGTAAGTTAAAACAACCGAATCTTTAAAGTGGTTAACTAAGACATTCGGTAGCTTAACCAGTAAGGATGGAAAACTACCTTACTTAAGTAATGGTGCTTAATCCCGATTAGCTGGATCTAATCGCCAGAAGTCAGCGGAAAGGCTCATAATACTAACTCATTTTGGCTATTTAATAAATTTAATTCATCATGTGTGCGGGTCATTATATTTATCCTTTAACGCTTTATTTTATTGTCGGTAGTTTTTGAATGAACGCACAACGTCATTATTTTTAACCAATATACATGTATAATAGGGGCACTTCATGAGCTATTGCTCTAGCTTGAGCATTTCCACTATCCTTATCCAATTTGACCAGCTCTGCGGGATTATAGCGATATAGCGCAGAGAAAATAGTGCGTTTCCTATCGATATGATGGCTAGCTGTATGTGACGGAATAAATTGAAGAAGTTAAAGATGAACTTGGGAAAGCTATTAGGTTTGAGTACCGACTGAAAAATACCTAAAGGTTAAACTGGTGCCGGACTACGGTGACTTTTAATATCGCGAAATTAGTGGAAACGGATTTGAAAACAAAGCAACTTTTAATTGAACTTAAAGATGATTAAAATTGAATATAGTACAGTCGCGGCAGCCATAATTTTTGGAGATGGCTGGCAAAGATGTTGTACGTGAGAGGAGTAGAGTAGAGTAGAGAAGATTTTTGGTTCGTAAAGTATTGGTATTGTTTAGGGTCCTCGGATAACTGGAGTTGGCGGGGATGGCTTTGTTTTCTCGGAAAAGACAAGACGACGGTGACGACCAAACCCATCTTTTCCTCGAAAGGGTCATAAAAGGGCGATATTCCAAAATGAACGCCAGAGGGGCCTAGCTTTGACTGTCCAGTTCCCCGAAGTACCCATGGAAAGAAAAGCGAGGCTAGAGAATCCTACTAGCGAGGCTAGCATCAACGGTTATACGACACTATCAAGAGAAAGGATGCAATTTAAACAAGTTCACCAAGGTTGATAATATTATTTCGTTGCCTATGTAAACGAACCGAAGTTACCAAAGAGCCTTTCTTATGAAAGGTCGGTTGTTACAAAAATCGTTTAAAAAATCCTATTGGGTTTCATACGCCAAAATATTGTGTTTTTTTTTCAGAAACTCTTCGTAAAAATCTGTTAGAATTAACCTATCGAAAATTTAGTGGGTAAAGTTTGGCGTCGGAAGTAAAGCTAAACAAAGAAATATTTCCCGTTAATCTTTCTCAGTCGGAATTCGGTTTTGTTTACTAATTAAATACACTCTTACTGCTATATTATACCCTGTTCGCACGGAGAAGCTAGGGTAACCTAGGAGGGTCCAATAACCCTCCTAGGTGAACATTTTTACAGTCCGAACGCTTGGCGAAAAGACGGACCAACAAAACGGAGGCGGATCTCGAAGATGTTCGCCTTCGGTTTTGTTATCACCTAAGGGGGTGCGATACCAATAACTTTCTTCGGTGCGAACAATTGACGGATTACGGGAAGTCCAGTTCCGAGAACATATGCACGTGCGAACGCTTTATGGTACCATCTTTTCTTAAAATATTAGGAAATACTGAAAACCCCAAAGGAAAAGCCCACTTCAACACTTTTCATTTTAGTGTAAGTACAAATGTGTCACGAGGACATAAAAAAGTGATTTTAATTACATTAATAATTATTCCAGGGCAGGTCACGTCCTTGATCAACGACGCACCCCTCAGATGATTAAATCCGATTTATTCATGATTATATCGATTAAATTCGTTTTAATCATGATTATATTGATTAAATCCGATTTTTTTCATGATTAAAGATTATATCGTGATTAGAGCACCAGAAAATCGAAATAGCTGTGTGTTGTAAAATCGGTGCAGAAAAAGAACGTGCGAACGGTTTCCGGAGTTACAAAATACTTAGAAATAGGCGCCCCGAATATCAGCCGAATTCGTTGGAAAGGTTTAGGCCCAGGAAACTCGACGACATAGTGAAGCGCATACAAAACAACGGAAGCGGCTCGCTCACTTCACAGAAATTAGCCGCTTCAGATTTATAAAGATAAAAGCGTCGTCGCTGGTCAGAAAAAAAATCCGGTCCTCAAACCATTAAAAGCTTAGCTCCCGCTGGCTTTGAGTGGTTTCTTCGTTTTGCCATATTCAAATAGAGCCTTGTAGAAGGCAAAGCTATTACAGAAAGCCACATTAAGGAGGGGGACACGGTATTTATCATATTACTTTCCCGACTTCTACCGCTAAAACTTTGCCAGATCGTGAAAATAAAATTATTGTACCAGGCTTAAAAATGATCGATTTTAGGAAACAAAACCAAACCAGTAAAATTAATAACGCAAAATAATTCGACTACATTATTTATTCTGCCTTTGGCTTGTTGGAAGATTATAAGTTGGCAGTCTGCGTGATAAACTGAAAACGTATGTAGATAACCTTTCAAAAGAAATCTAGCTGTTCCTAATTTAAAATTTTGACGGGTTTAAAACAGAAATTAAATATTAAAAATGTCATTTTTAACCATTTTCTGTTAAAGTTAAAAAAATGCTTACATTATCGTATGCCTCGGCAGAATTATCCAAAATGACGGGTTTAAAACAGAAATGAAATATTAAAAATGTAGTTTTTAACCATTTTCTTCCATTATCGACATGTACCAATAATTATCGTACGGCTGGCAACAATTCTCCAACTTTTTTATGCGGCCTGAAATACATTACGGATTCTCATGCGCTACGGATACTACCAAGGTCTAAAATAGAAGTTTATAATATAACGATAGGTCAGGTTTTCCAAAAACGCTGTGTTACTTTAGTTTGTCAATAAATCGTACATTTTGCTATGGAAAATGCGTGGCAAGATATAGTTACGTTGGTGGGTCCCATAGAACAATGGCCAGGAATTGGTGTACTTTGCACTTCAAGGTCAAACGGTTCTGCACCTAGTGGTTTTGCACCGACTTCTCCGTCTGGCATTGGTCTATCTTCCACTGCAAGGTTAGGCGTTTCTGCAATTTGTGAACAGCTCGAAGACACTGGTGGACTTGTACCTATTGACTCTGTATTTATCTCCCCAGTTGGCAAATCTGCAACAGAAGTTGATAAATCTATTTCCGCATTTTGCAACTCTGCAACAGAAGTTAATGAAGCAACGGTAATTTGTTTTTTGGCAGCATAAGCAATCCGCCTTTTGAGATTTTGTCGATCCCGGAACGCAGGGTCTTGGTCTTGGCTTTTGGCAGCGTACCTTTCCCTATCTGAAGCCCTCTTTCTTTGCCTATGGTCAATTTCTGAACCAGTTGGTGATGCACCTATCGGCCAAGAGGTTGGCCGAGTGTGTTTATTGGCGGTTCAGCTAAGATTGTTGAAGTTTTTGGTTTCATGGCCGATTTAGCAATTACAGAAATTTAAACGAATCGCAAAAAAGATGAAAATTCAAAATTATTTCCTAGCAGAAATATCAATTGAATTCCATAAAAATACAAATTCAAAATCAGAATGCTATAGAAATACGAATAAAAAATTAAGACAAATCCAAAAAAAAAACAATAATCCAAAAACAATGAAAAACAAATTAAGAAAAATAGAAATACGAATAAAAAATTAAAATATAACAAGTTGGCAAGCCAAAATATACCTCTCCTCGGAAGAATTGTCCCTAGTGGTATTAATTTCTCGAGATGACCCTTAAAGATATATCTCCGCCATTCAGAGTTATTTACTAAAAACGTAATCCCGGTTCAATTCCGCCCGGTATAAAATTTTAATTTAAATAATTGAGACGAAACAACCGAGTTTAATATATTCAGAATAATATAAATTAAGTTGTTACAACAGCGAGTTAGACGTACTAAAACAATGCACAATTGAATTTAACCCTATTTACAGTACAAGTTTATCAGTTAAATATAATACGAAGCCAATTTTAATGAAAGAAATATCTACAGAGGGTATTAGTATTTTTCTCGCTTACGAAATACTTGCCGCATCTTTAACGCTCATTTTATTTCAACACTCGCCCTTGATGAAGATACCGTAGAATAGCAATATATTCAACATCTGGTAGTGGATGACTCGTAGACTTCCTATTGCCGTTGTGACGCATACCGCATGAAAAAGACCAATACCATCCAATTTCCAATATCATATAATGACTCGCACACCCAAGAAATCAATGACTGCATTAGGAATCGTAGATGTCCAAATATCCACACCAATAAAAAATGTATTAACAAGAAGCGAAAAACTTACCATCACAAAGCACAGAAAGCCACATGACTAAACCACAGCTCGTATATCAAATGACCGTAGACGGAATAGTTAGTGTGACACCTTACCATTAACAAACAGGAATTTTCGACGTTATTATCATGAAACCGGATAAGCTAAACAACACGACCTACACACGTTTTCGTGGAAACAAAATAATCTCAAAAAACCAAAGATAAAAATATAAGATCAAAGAATAGACAAAAAACAACATTATCTCGATCAGTAAAAATAACATACGACCCTTCCTTTGCCTAAAACCCAGATACATATTATATTAAAAAAAGAGTATCCGAAAAAACTAAACCTACTGACAATTAAAGAGTTTAACAACGTCATTGAATAATATATTACAGATTTATAACACAACGTAAAAGGAATCAATAACACAGTGGCAACGAATAAAAGTCCTAAAACTGCGCTCCCGGTTCAATTCCCGACGAAATTCACAAAAATTAAAAAAAAAAGTTCAGTAAAGAAATATCCACAGATATTGTAATCATCCGTTTAGTAACAAAACCCGCCTTATCATAATTGTTCCTTTACTTTAAAATTTCCCTAAGGAAGTCAATGGCTCGGCGGTGAACTATCAGCATGGTAACAATGCGACCCGAGGTCAATTCCTGATCACGATCAAATTTTACATTAAAATACTTAAATATTTAATTAAATATAAGATTAATATAATTTATAAATATTTAATTAATATAACTTATAAATATTTAATTAATAGAACTTATAAATATTTAATTAAATATAAGATTAATATAATTTATAAATATTTAAATAATTTAACTTATAAATATTTAATAAAATATAAGATTAATATAATTTATAAATATTTAACTAAATATAAGATTAATATAATTTATAAATATTTAATTAAATATAAGATTAATATAATTTATAAATATTTAATTAAATATGAGATTAATATAATTTATAAATATTTAATTAAATATAAGATTAATATAATTTATAAATATTTAATTAAATATAAGATTAATATAATTTATAAATATTTAATTGAATATAAGATTAATATAATTTATTAATATTTAAATAAATATAAGATTAATATAATTTATAAATATTTAATTAAATATAAGATTAATATAATTTATAAATATTTAATTAAATATAAGATTAATATAATTTATAAATATTTAATTAAATATAAGATTAATATAATTTATAAATATTTAATTAAATATAAGATTAATATAATTTATAAATATTTAATTAAATATAAGATTAATATAATTTATAAATATTTAATTAAATATAAGATTAATATAATTTATAAATATTTAATTAAATATAAGATTAATATAATTTATAAATATTTAATTAAATATAAGATTAATATAATTTATAAATATTTAAAATGATGTAACGTTATAACTTTGTAAAGGATATTCGCCAAAGCTTTTTTTAACAAGCGTTGGTGGCTGAGTGGTTAGAGTAAATCTCTTGCACGAGGCAGACCCGGGTTCGAATCCCGGCCGGCGCTAATAAATCGCAAATTGATACTAAGACGAATACCGTGTACAATTGGTGGAAACCCTGCCATTGGAGGTTGCATAACACTCAGCACTCGGTCCGTCCCAAAGTCATTAAGAAAACGTTGCAGAGAAAACGGCCGTACAAACCAACAAACACAACGCAACAGACTCAACAAAAACAAACTCAAAAGATTCAACACCCTCAACCGTCATAACATAAACACAACCAACTCAACACCCACAACCGTCATAACATTCACACCCTACACATAAACATTACAATATTGAAATAATAATCAAACTGAATTAAAACCGTCCCGACGGTAGGCGTTAACGAAAAAACACCATCCAAACCAGACCCAACCGCAAATTTATTCGTTAACGCTCACCGTCGCACGGTGGTTTTGCCAACCCTTCGACAGTCCTAGCAACTGCGAACGCAATGATTAACCTTTGCACGGAAAATGCGAAACGTTCGCAGGACAGACACACAGACAGGCAGACAGACACGGTTATTGTATAACCCCTCGGAGAGGTAAAAATCAAACTACCTGATAATATAAAAACCAAACTGTTTCATATGAAGTATAAGAAATACAGCCTGAATGTATAAAAACCAAACTACCTGTTTCAAAGGAAGTAAAAGAAATACAGCCTGAATGACGGGCTTAAACCATCAAAATTCCAGCTTGTCCTCGTTAGAAGAAAAAGCACATTGGCCAAATATTGCCTTCACAACGCACTACTCACTTCACTGAACACAGGCCGCGCAACTGTTTTATAAATCCGTGATATGCTACCAGGCACTAATGTTTACAACGTAAGAAAATCACTGAACACAGGCCGCGCTAGCGGTTCTCGCCCCTTTCCTCTCGGCGTCGGAAAGGGGGAATCACCCCTTGACCAGGAAACGCGTTCGAGAGATAAAGTTTGAAAAGTAAAAGTTAGTGACGCTATCGCCATCTATGTTTAATGATATTACGTTACTTAAAAAAATTCTAATAACTTAAAAAATCTTCTAAAACTTTTAAACCAAGAGCTTTTATATTTAAGTAATATTTAAGTTAAGTAATAAACATGACAGCGATTTCACAACCGCAGCGCCGCTTCGGCGGTGTTAGCGGAAAATTTTTGAAACTTTCGTAACATAGTCTTCTACAAGGTCAACCCGCCGCGACGGCGCCAAACGGAACGATGGCGCCAAGCGAAACGAAAAGCGGAGGGGGCAGGCTTACCTCGAAGTTGTTGCGTTAAACTCCGACCCTCGAAAAATGCCTTTGCGGCTAGTACGAGGTGACCTGCTCCCTCCCACCACCACCCCTTGATCGGTCGGCCAAGACTCTAACGTTACCCCCGGAGCGCCGTTCACAGCCTCAACCGCAAACTCCACTGAACTCGGCGAGGTAATCCTATCCAACATCCCTATGTCGACCCGATTCAGAGGGAAACTATAATTTCGTTTCCCCCCCTTGGGGCAACGAAATAAAAAGGGACAGTTCACAAATTATTATATTTTACAGTTCGGGGATTCGTTGATTGTGGTAATAATAGTTACGTAAGAAGTGTTATACAGGAAATTATTGAATTATTTAACACTGTATTAGTTCTATCGTGAACCATCGAAAAGATATGTCTCAAGTTTTCTTGTGATGCCAGGCCTATCCTTCCGCGCAGACTCTAGCTTCTGAGGCTTCCCTGTCAACATCGTTAATTACACAGGCTTAAGTATTATTATCTAAATTATCATAAATTTTATATATAATCGAAATCGACACACACTTTAAACAAACAAAAATAATATACTGGAACGTGGAATTTCAAAATAAATATAAATAATGAATTATGGGGATGATTAACAGCCCTAGGATAAAATGGTATTCCAAAATTATAACAAGATTCCTTTCTGATCTAAAACAGGGTTGCCACAGTTTTTCCAATTTCAAATTCCCTGACTTTTCCAGGTTTTCCCTGACCCTCCAATACCATTTTCCCTGACCAATTTACTCACTTACATAAGCAAAAAATTACAATATTTCATAGTTAAATAGCGATTTATTTAGAAAAACAAACTTTTTAAAATTAGATATAAAGATTATATGTAAATATGTGTTAATTTACATTAAATATAAAATGACCAGAAAATGTTAAAGAACTTAAAAATCACAGATTATATCAGTGACATTTCATTCAGGTACATTTGTTAATAACTTCTCCACTTGTTGAATTTCTTTATTGATTTCTTCAGTTTCCAAAATAAGGTTTTGACTTAATTTAGCTTTCTTTGCTTTGAGATCCTTTAAGGTTTTTAGGTGTCATTTTCTGGTGTTGGCTATTTGGTCAGCATCTTTCGCCTTTCTTTTTTTCTTCTTCTAATGTGTTTTGATATCTTATTCTGGAACCACGAAGAGCCCGTAGTAAACTTGCATCGACGGAAACATTTTGAATCCCTCCTGAATTTTTAACCCCATCGTAGACTTGACGCAAAGCAATCAATGAATTTTCGTGTAAATTATCAACAAGCAAATTTTTGTTTATTGAAAACCCACTTTCCACACTGGAATTTCCATGATAAAATTAAAATTATTTTCACAACGTACCAAAGATCTTTAAAATCATTTTGAGAGTCCAACAGTTCACAGTAAAATTTATCAAGGCTGAACGGTTTTTCTTTATACTCATCAAAATTGGGTTTAAATTTTGTTTTTGCCAACAACACAAATGAAGCAAACTGTTGCTTCGATTTTTCCGCAACACCTTCATCAATGCGATTGCTTTCATGAATCGCCACTTTCATTCGATCTTGGGCAACAGTTGGCTTATCTGCAATAACTCTGGGATCTAAAGCTGATACACCTCTAGTGAAATTGTATTTTAGTGGCGATCTTTCCAAAATTTTCGAGACGGTCGCAGTCAAAAACTTTCTGCATTCTATTTCGAGCTCGCCCTTCATGCGGTCACTTATGTTTTTGTCACCTAGAAATTTACCTGCACCAAAGCCTATATCAACATCTCGATACGGAAGTAGGTCTTTCAAGTTTTCGGAATAATCAATGTCTAAAAGTTTCTTAACAGTTGTGGCATTGGCAATTACACTTGCCTTAATAAATCTTCCCATAAACAGTTTAAGGAGATTCATGAGTTCATGGTATAAAATAGGTGCCAATGGCTCCGAAGACTGGAATTTTCTTAGAAAAGGTTCTAATTCGGCTGAAATAGTCATAAAAAATGCTAATTTAGCTTGCATTAAAGGATCTTCCATGCATGTTTTTACGTTTTCTACTGAAACTGTTGCTGGTAGCTTAGACGATGCAATGAAGGTCTTGATAGGTTTGTAAATTTTCAAAGCGACCTCACAACACGATTCATTTTCCACCCAACGAACTTGGCAAAATTTCTTCGGAAATATTGTGCAACCGGTAATAGCTGTATAATCGGCTCTCCTTGCTTTGCAGTCCTTAAGAAGGTAATAGATGCCTCGGAGAAAAGAATGAATTTTCCATTTCGCAGCTTTATGACCAGTCTGAAGGGCACCATGAACCACGTGTAGACCACAGGAACCTAAATCAAGCAACTTTGGAGTATTTGGGCTGTCTACCAATTCGTTTTTAAGTTTTCCAAAAAAACTCCAGTTAGTATTTGGACCATCCATACTAATTTGGAGCATATCTTCAAGAGATAATCCTTTAAGGCCTTCTTTGAATTTCTGAAGTACATCGTCAGCTTTTGCGTGTCCCATAAAAACTGAATTTAGGTATCTTGTTGATGTTTCGCTCTTTCCTTTATCCCAGAATCGTACGTGTATATCCATTTGTCCTCTTTGACTTATTTTGTTAAGGGCCTCATCAAAACAAACTCTTGCGTAAAACATCGTCAAAATATGGGGCTAATCCAAAGGTTACTATATAACTGGCTTTTGTACGACCCATGCTAAATTTTTTAGCAACTTCACTATCAGGAAACATTTTCTGGAAAATACCAGAATCACAGTTTCCAGAATTATAGGATGACTGAGTCATAACAATTCGCATAGCCGACAAAGCTTCAGCTTTCAAAACGTCTTCCTTGATTGGAAATGTGGTAATTGTTTTTTGTTTAGTCACCAGTGTTTCATTTTTCTCAGTTATTGCAATGGGATTGATAAACGCCGTTGTATTATTGGAGGCATCCAGGTTAGGAACTGTATTGGAGGCATCAGGGTTAGGAACTTTATTGGAGGCATCAGGGTTAGGAACTTTACCGTCTTCACCAACATTTTTTTCATAAACAAATAGTAAATTCTTATTTGTTCCTTACAAGCGATTCCATCATTAACTTTCTTTTTGTGACAAACGCTCAACTGGTGACTTTTAATTGCTTGGACACCCATGTTACTGAGAGAAAATTTCTTATTGCATATTTTGCAGAATGCGGCAAAAACATCATCCTTCACAGGCATCAGCCACAAGGCCCAGATAGGATTAATTTCTTCAATTGTCCAATCCGAATTAAATCGAGTATATTTACTAGGCATTTTAAGTGACAAAAAACTGAAATATAATAATAAACATTCCAAATTACTTTTTAGTTACTGCATGAAGAAATATTTTAGTTATTACAAAGAAAATAAAACGAGAGGAATGGCAAGTGTAGCCTCGGCTACTTGTTTCCGTAATTTACTTCCGATTAATGTTATTTAAAAGGAGAGGCAAAAATTTCAAGCAACGGGCCAATCTTGTAACAAGGAGGATAGGAAGGGAGGCGAAGTAGGAGGGATGAACGTGCCAGCATCCTTGAAGGAAGTTTAACACGAGCTTGGAGGGAAAATTTCGGAAAAATGGCGGCAACACGTAGCGTAGAGGCCGCAATCTTGCCGCTATTTTTCCGAAATTTTCCCGCCGAGCTCGCGCTAAACTTCTTACAAGGATGCTGGCGCGTTCATCCCTCCTACTTCGCCTCCCTTCCTATCCTCCTTGCTTGTAATTTGTCCTCGCTATATTTTCTTTTTTGATTTTTACTCACCGAGTCACCGACGTAACAATCAAAACTATCTCCACGGCTCATGTGGATAAACCGTGCTATCTACGCGGCTCTTTTCTTCACGAGACTGAGGAGCAGACGACGCTTAACTAGAAAACCAACGCAGGGAGAGCAAGAAATAAGAGTTGCGGGTCCCCACAGTAATAACACCGGCCGGTGCAACCAATCCAATTGGCAGTAGTTCTTCTATACAATTCAATCGCAAATTTATTAAATTCTAGTCGTATTTGAAGGAAAATGATTACGTGCGAGCTTGGAAGAAAAACCTTCGAGAATGAAAATCGTAATTTCACATACATTTTATATTAGCCTAACAATCTTTTTCCTTGCATGTTTTTTGTTGATTTTGTGAGTATTATTTTATTATCACATTTCGTAACTTTTCTCATCAAAATAATGATCGACGTCATTCCGGAGGAAAGGTTGTCAAGGAAATATATTTTGAGATAGTAGAGAACTCGCGACAGAACGACCTAAATAATAAACTATACTAAATATCAAAACGCTTATAGCAACACGAAAAGCCAAAATTAAATCTTAAAACTAAAATAAATACAGTCATTAAAATTAATTGGTGGAATTTAAAATGATTAACGTATTACACATTTAAATTGAACGTCCATATTTGGATAAAATAGTGGATATATTAAATCCGACTGGTGAAACCCACAATAATTACACATTTTTATCTACAGAAATTGGCCTGAGGGCGGCTATCTTTAATGAGATATATGCATTTCAATATCGCACACATTTATGCAAAAAGTCCATTTTTCAATAAAATGGTGGTAATATTAAATACGTGATTTCTAAAAACCCGCCGAGTGAAATCCATCAAGAATGACATATCTTAATCGACATTAATAAGCGTAATTAATAAGAGAGCAATTGGCCTGAGGGCCCCTATATTTTTGAAGATTTGGTTTAAGAGTTGTCAAATCATAAACAATACACCTAGAATTGATTTGTATTTAGCTCCAAGAAACAAAATCATTTAAAAAAAAACATTTTCCGATATTTGAAATGCATATATCGCATTAAATATAATCTCCCCCAGGTCAATTTTGTTTTGTTAATTACGCTTATTAATGCATTTAATATATCCACTATGTTATCCAAATATGGACGCCCAGTAATTTTAATTACTATTTGCTTTTAGTTTTAAGATATAATTGTCTGTTTTCGTGTTTTTTCGCTATCTTGACTGAGGCGTTTTGATATTATTTAGTATAGTTTAATTTTAAGGATGTTCCGTCGCGAGTTCTCAACAATCTCAAAATTTGAAAAACATTGATCCGGAATGACGTCGATCATTATTTATATTAGAAAAGTAGCGAAATTAAATAATACTTTACGCACGCGGAATAAATAAATAAATGTGGTGGATTTTATTTATCTTTAACTTAATTAGAATTGCTTGTGTATTTAACATTAATTAATACTAAACACACTGGAACCGTATAGGAACCGGAACCGATCGGTTCTAAATTTTAAGAACCGGAACCGATAAAGGAAAAATTTAAGAACCGGAACCGAGATAGTCCAAAAAAGTGGAACCGTTACATCCCTATAGTGGGCAGTGTGCCAGCAGAGGGTGGTAAACCATGCCAATGTGTAATAAACACAGTACAAAACGTGTAAAGTTTAATAACAATCATACAAGCCTATTTATTAACTTTAAAAAATGAATTAAAGAGCATAATGACGTCACGTTTTCAAGAAATTAAAGTAAACAATATCTAAACGTACACAATGTTGGCTCAAGAGCTAGGCAGTTCTCAATATTCCAAATAGGTAAACGTTCACCTTCCAATTTTGTTTATAAACATTATTTCCGCTTTGTTACGATTAAAGGTATTATAATAACTTCACTTCTATTGTTATAAACAAAAAAGCCTAAAATCCAACCAAAAACCATTCGGTTAAAAATTGCAAGGTCCTTTAAACAAAAACGTCACGTCCTATATTACTCTAGGCCATAAAAGTAGTGAAATCAAATAACGGGCAAGATCTGTAATTATATTCCCATAAACGTCATAAACTGGACTTATTTATCGACAAGTGATGTGCTCTGAAGTAATATGCTAGACCTTGCGCGTCCTAAGTGTTTTACTGAGTTAAAATCCTTTGTACAACCATAAAACATTTCAAAGAGAATGGCTAATATTAGAATCGCAGTGTATCAAATATATTGTTTAGTTCGATATATATTATCTTCTTTGTTTAAATTTACTCTTTTACCTTAAAACCATAATTAAATAAAGCAGACCAGTTGTTTACTGCAGTAATTACGTCACTGCAGTAATTACGTCACTGCAGTCAATAACTTGTCTGCTTTCAGTAATTTGCCAGTTTCAGTAGTCGCACCGCCACCTATCGATTATGTACAGAAATGTTCGAGTACCACTAGTACGGACAGTTTCAGTAATTTAATCGAGTGTTTTTATTTTGCGAGAACGAAAGAAAACTTTAAAGTCGGGAGGTTGAAATGGTCCCGTGATTAGGTAATGCTGCCATCTACATCGTTTTAAGGAACTAATTCTTGATATTGATGCTTGTTGTAAATTTTATGATTTGTTCACTCTTTATACATTCTTAAGAAAACATTTTATCTTATATTGACCTTTTTCTTTAATTAACTTGGTAAATTATTTAACTGATATTGTATCATTAGAATCGTTACAGCTAAGCTAATAAATGGTTGTACAAAGGATTTTAACTCAGTAAAACACTTAGGACGCGCAAGGTCTAACATATTACTTCAGAGCACATAACTTGTCGATAAATAAGTCCAGTTTATGACGTTTATGGGAATATAATTACTGATCTTGCCCGTTATTTGATTTCAGTACTTCTATGGCCTAGAGTAATATAGGACGTGACGTTTTTGTTTAAAGGACCTTGCAATTTTTATATTATATATATATATATATATATCAGTTTTTGGAAGAAAAATTGGCAAGACACAATCCCGAAACTGCAGTTCCAAAATTCACCAACACACCGAAATATTGTAAATCGGTTAGTTCCCCCTCTTTTGGACAATTTGATGTTACAACATCTCTAAAAAAATTTAAAACGTTAAACAACTCGAATACAAATCAATTAGTCGAAAAGTCTTGAAACTTTAAATATAATATATATTAGGTGAAATTAAATATATTACATAAGGAGATTTAGTATTTAACCCAAGTTACCCAACAAGGAGATTTAGTATTTAACCCAACAAGGAGATTTAATGTAATATAAAAGTTATTAAATTTTATTTTAAAGTTTAAATTACTTGGTTGAATTAATTACAAAGTTGCAGCTGGGAGAACCTGGGATACGCGCGAGACGACTCCAAGGCTTAAAATCCGATGCGGAGACGCTTCCTCGCCTTAAAAATATCGCCGATTTCAAAATAAGATTGTGAGCGAACCAAATGATGGAAAATTACGATATTAGGCTTGAAATTATTAAAGAAACTTACTTGCAATCATATAAGAAACTCGGCAATGACGTAAATCGGTAAAATTACGAAAAAGGTTCGGAAAAGCGATCCACTTTACAAAATATTTTCCCATAGGAAAGCATTAGGAAGCTACTCCCGTATTTTGGCGCCCCAAGCGGAATATTTTCTCGTAAAACGTGAATTTCTCATCTCATAGCCAACTGAATGAGAGAAGGCCTGGAAATCGGACGGTATCGAAATTTTCAAACTGGCAAGAGACCTTGCACGTTGTGGCCGAGAGATGTCCCCAGAACTTTCTGTTTTGACGTCATTCAAAACAGCCTTTGAATAGACGGGAGCTGTCAGCTGTGAGACGCAAACATTCGATGTCGGTAACTAAGCAAATTAATAAGACAGTATTAAGTGGTTATTAGATGCTACCATATTTGGAATTACTTTTTTAAGGTGTTAATTAATGATTAAGACAATAACACTATTGTCTTAAGCATTAATCGTGTTATTATTTCAAGTTTTGAAAAAGTATCTACGACCAAGGCTTAAAAGTTTTTATGAAAACGTTTTAAAATAATTTTTAATTTATATTTGGCGTTATATTTTTCAGACTTTTGAAAGTTCTTTACTTAGAAGAACAAAATGGGGTTTCAATGTGCTATTGACGATTGTCCCACAAATCAGCAGAAAAATTTCAGGTTCACAGTAAAAAGTAAACCTAAAGATTAAGCCATAGAATATAATTTCATGAAGTTGGAACGTACGCCATCTATCGTGTGTATCGCGATCTCTTCGAATAATAATGCCGCCCCCAATGAAAAATATATTTCCAGGCCTTCTCTCATTCAGGGGGCTATGCTCATACGCTCGTTAACATACAGAGTCGTTTCAAGCTGGCGGGCCTTCTTGTGCGAGTGCAGCGAGAACAGATCTAAGTTGGCCGTGATTTAGGGAAATTCAGGCATAGTCTAGTTCGAGGGATCAAAGTCTTCACTTCTCGATTTAGAGAGTATGTCGAGACTCAACTTTGTATGAAACCGTAAGTTAATTTTTTATCTAACAGTTCTTTTATAGCCTTGATTAAGGCCTAAGAATCAAGCGAACAGAAATTAAAGGAAAATATGTTTATTTTGATATTAGTATATTTGAAAGGGGTAATTCAATATTAAACGTCTACAATCTGTGGGTTTTGTAACTGGACTTAGGAACTCACACCACGTTCCTAGTCAAAACGTAATAGGTGTTTCTATAAAATAAAACAATAGAAATTAGAAGTATAAAATGTTTTTATCTGCGTCACGAGCGCCAGTTATTTAAGTGCTTTACTTGCACGCGAGTTTTGCCCGCGAGTTTCAGATTCCGAAGGGTCTCGCGACTGCAGCGCGTGTTCTCTACCTTCAAGAGCTACAGCTAAGTGACGTAGACAAAACATTATCACATGACCTCCCGTATTTTATAGAAACACCTATTAAGGTAAGTTGTATATGTATTGTAATTAGTAGACTTTGAAAGAAAATATAGGCCTAATTGTGATTTCGATTGCATTTCCTTTTCTATAACATGGTTGAGTTGTGATTAGAGTTCAGTGGAACAGATAAATGAACTACAAAAATGTGGCTTAATTATAACAATTGTTGTTAACCGTTTATTACTGGATAATAAACGATTTAACATGCAAAAAATAATTTATTTTCGGCTAATTTGCGGCCATCAATTCAAAACAAATAAACGGTTAATTTATTATCCAAACGCCGAACCCTAAAGCCTGGTTTTCATGGTCAATATCAGTTTAGTTTATCAATTTAGCTTGCATAGGTTAGATTTCCTAGTCTGATTTGGCTATAGCATTGCAACCGAGGCGGTGCAAGCTCAAATTTTAGTGGTGCAAGTTGGTGCAAGGTCGATGCATATAGTATGTGATTGATCGAATTTCACCTCACTGGCGGGCCAACTTAAGAGACCACGTGTATCTCTGCTAGGACTGCGAATGTAAGATGCTTAACTGGCCAAAAAAGTAGTGAGCCTGTATCTAGATAGAGCGCTTGGTTCTTTTAGAGTGCCCAATTGACCCATTTGGAAAATAATTCCACCCAAATTGTAAACACGTGTGCATTATAACAAGCGAACAACATTAGGTCACTGTCTTTAGCTCGTCATTCACGCACGTGCTTTTCATTTGGGTGAAAATGCTTTTCGATTCTCTTGGTAGGGGGTACTGTCGGGCGATGCAATTTGAAGACTGGGTCTTTGCTTACAATTATAGGGTTCATCAGTTTATTGGCCCAAACCTAACCTATACCTATTATGGATAACCACCTTATCCGGAGTTCTCACTGCACCACGTCGGTGTTTATTTTACTCGTTAAATATGGTTACAGTAGTAGTTATTTATTCTTCGTGAGAGTTCTCTGTTTTTCCGCGTGTTCGACGATTTTCTCCTCGACGGACAGTCCTTTCCTTCTGCGCACAGCGTTCATGTACTTTCGAGCCCGGTTCTCCGAATCGGCTTTCTCACCGAAATGAGCGTACTCTTCCTCGGTAGATGGCACCCAGAACGGATCAATGTCCACCACCTAGCAAAAATAACCCAATGAATTCAACAACTTTAGCCACAACTCTACAATCACCTAAGCCTAAGAAACATTGAGAATGTACTAAAGAAAATAAACATCAGTGATATAAACCCACTATGTAATAAACTTCTGAGAAAAACAGTCCATAACAATTTTCAAAATATTTTAACTAAGATCTACCTAAATTAAATATCTTCATTTTAATAATTATCCGCTTACGCTTTAGCTCTCAAACCCATGAATTAAGTCCAGGGTTCGTACAAAATTTCCGGAATTAAATTCCCTGACATTCCCAATTTCCCAGGTTTTCCCTGACCAAATTGCCAAATTTTCCCTGAACCATTTTTGTAGAATAAACCAATGATTTGAGGTAAAAATCTGGAAAATATTTTCTTTCAAAAATTTATTTGCCTAATTTATTTGGGGTCATTTTAAAATTCCCTTACTTTTTGGGACCATTTTAAAATTACTTGACTTTTCCCCGACATTTTGAAATCACTTTCAAATTCCCCGACTTTTCCCTGACCTTTTGGAAACATTTTCTAATTCCTTGACTTTTCCAGGTTTCCAGGTCGTGTACCAACCCTGATATCAAACTATATCTAGTTATAATCAGAATTTTAAAATCTTAAACAAATTTTATTGGTTTTTTACTTGTAGCCACGACCGCCTTTTCAAAATTGACTGTATATTAATATCAATCTCAAAGTTCTCGATTTATTACAGTTACCACGAATTAATGAATACTAGAAATGGAAACCCAGAAATAAAATGTTACGAGTTCTTTAAGAACAAATTAATTTCATGTGCTACGCACGAGTTATATATGCAAAAACGGAACGAGCTCTCAATAATAGATGAAATATTTCGGTCTAAGATTGCAACAGGCCTGAGCCCTGAATTAGCTAAATTATTGTTCCAATGTTTTTTTATATTATGATTTCTGTCGGCTAGCGAGTTCCACGTTAATTAAGAAACAATATTTCACACCATTTTAAATAGATTAAGCCAGCTTTTGAACGAAGTTATAATTTTAACCCATTTCACTTGGGAGTGAGAGAGTGTAGCCACTATTGTTGAACAGTGGCGTAGCTGGCATGGTTGGCACCTGGTGCGGATATCATGGTGTGCTACTTACTAGTCAAAACGTGTAAATTCTTTTTTCAAATTTTTCTAGTTTGTGTAAGTGTCCATTTTTTTCACGGTCGGGCGTCACCCCCAAAACTGCCCCAAACGGGAGGCAGCCCCCGCCACACCCTAGCTACGCCACTGTTACACTTTTCAAAAAACCACCCCTAAAGGTCTCTAGGTAACAAATGTTATTTCCATTTAAAAAACAGATCGTTCAATCAAACGAAAGCAGCCGTTCTAGAGGTTAAGAGAAGGATTAAAGAAATTTTTATTCCTTAAGAATGCTATGACCACACTGCCAAGTAGCTTAGGATCTTAAACTTTCAGTTCGTTAAGTCGGGTACTTTACCCAAGTGTGATAGCGATATCTCATTAAAGGATAAGAAATACAATAGTTCGGAGAAATATACATTTAAAAATCGTTAAACATCCATTATGGTATAAAATATGTATACATAAGACTTATAGTCAAATCATTTTAATGCTTCGGTAGCGAACAAAATCCGCCACACCTAGTGAAACACCAAGGTAACAAAAATCAAATCTGTAGTTCCAGGCAATTAGATTAGCCTTGAATAGTAATTTTCCAACTAACGCTTACGAATATTTTCGTGACGCTTTTAGTTAGCAAGTTCTGCTTAAATTGCTTAGGCACAGTCACAAAGTTCATTTACTATACGTTACGGTTTGGATTCGGTTACTTATAGGTTAGTTTAAAGATTATTTCATAAAATGTTTAGGTTTAGTTAGATAACGGTTCCAGTTATTCAGTCAAGATCCCTGTCAGCTAGATGGAGTATTGCACAGTGTTGATTAGTTAATCCATTTAAGTATCTTTTGCGGCTTTGCTGTCTAAACGAAGAATAACGTGTACGCTTCAAAAATATTTGTAGCAAAACAATTAAATTTAAAACTAAGAATTGATACATTAAAATAGAAGTTATTAGGCGACAGAAGTATCGGAGAAGGTCGTTACAGTGTGATTTAAAAAAATATAAAATACATTAGGCCGACTAGGACCAAGTTTTATGCATAACCAAATAACAGATTTATCAATTCAACCGAGACATCACTGAAAAAATTAAAACCCAAGGATCAAATGACCTTCTGAAAATCATAAACAAATCCACTTGTGCCACGTCCACAATTGGCCAGTTATTTGGAAAATGTCGGCCTGCAAGCATATTTTGTCATATTTTCTCCAGAACGGTCAAAAATGGTACAACGTGTTCCATTGGAAAGTTTCAGCGCCCACTGAAATTCCTAAACGCGAAACACAAACGCCTCAAAGTTACTTCTAAAAACCGTTCTGGAAGAACCTGATGGAATGTCAAGTACCTAAAAAATATACTTAAGGTAAACATCGTCAGCTTTTTAAATTTAATCTTCGGTCTAAAAAATTAGTTTACAGATTTTAAAAATTTGATTTTTTAAAGTTTTGTATTGACAAATTGATTAATAATGTGAGTGCAGCCGTAACCTAAACTAACTTCAAATTAATTTTAATTCAGTTTAACAACTAATTAAGAACTAATTTAAAAGGAACCACCTATGGACTGCATTGTAAAGGATGAAAAAATTAGCAAAGAAGTAGATTAATCCATTAAGAAAAGGAATAATAATAATAAAACCCTAAACAAATTTGAAGAAATTTAAAAACTTACTAATAGCTCGTACCGATAGGTCTTCGAGCAAACAAAAAGGCGTGAAACTCGGACCAAATAGATCTTCGAGTGAAAAACTAAATTAAATTAAATTAAATAGCCAGAAATTCCAACGGTAGACTGGTTTCGTCCTATTTGGGACTCGTCAGTACCGTGTGGGAAATCTGGCTTGTGACTATAACACCGAAAAGAGAAACTAAGCCTAAACATTAAAAATTTCAAAACGAGTTGCATAGCAACGGAAAGCCAAATAGGAGGAGATATTTAAGATAGTTCGCTCTGAATTCAAATTGCTAGAGCCCATTTTTGTTAAATACATTGAAGTATAATGAGTATTAAAATCAATGATTTAAAAAAAAACGAATTTAAATCGCGATTAAAACCACTAATTTCATCAAATTGGTTTAAATCAGACAACCCTGATTTAATATACTATCACCTGAAATCCATAATCACCAATTTTATCAATAATATAAACATTTTAAAAATGGACCGATTTGAATGACATTTTCGATATGGAAAGAATTACAAAATTCGTTCTATATTCTGTAAAATTTGAATTAAAAGATTAATATGTTAAATGAATGATAGTTATACAGGGTGTTCACTGAAAAACGAAAAATGATAAAAAACTGAGAAACTTTTATTTTATAAATCAAATTTCGTGCAGGGCGACATTTACTAGTGTAAAATTGAACGACCTTGAACTATGTCTCAAGGTCATTCAAAAACTATCTGGAGAACCGTTGAGTTTACGGATTTGGTTCCCATTAGAAAGTTGTTACTCGCCATATTATTAGTTAATTATGGTAAAGATATTTCAATGAACTTACCTCCCAATGGCTAAAAATAAGTTGAGGACTGGCCAAACCACTGGTTTGTTTCCGTATTTCTTCGGCAAAATCAAAGCTCTCGACGACAGGCAAGACTGCTGTGACGGAAAACCGCTGCGATCCTTCCTGAAGATCTCCACCCAAAACGCGTCCATGATGTCGTCCTAGTACCGCGTACATCTTACCTATAATACAAGATGTGTCTTTAGTCTTAAAGAATACGCCAACCATACGAAAATTATCAACTAAAAAACGAGCAGACTCTGTGGAGGCCTGCCCAGTAAAGATAGTACGAGCTACGCCGTTTCAGCTACTGCCAACAGAAAGCATTCTTTAACAAGTCAGACCCGTGATACGCTATCTGGCATCAATGTAGGTTTCATAATTTCCAGAAATTTCAATACTAACTCTTTTAGATTTTCA
Source organism: Leiobunum rupestre (assembly GCF_980474605.1). Lineage (NCBI taxonomy): Eukaryota > Metazoa > Arthropoda > Arachnida > Opiliones > Sclerosomatidae > Leiobunum > Leiobunum rupestre. The sequence goes on along the minus strand of NC_143394.1, from coordinate 25,763,971 downwards.
AGAAAGTAATTTTCGAACTTGATATGGCAACTAACGAATAGCCGAATTCGTGATCCGTTCTCTAGACTCATTGCTGAACTATTAATTATCAAAACACTCAGTAATCTAGAAACTGTCATCCGCTAAATGGTGGTTCCGCAATTAATCTAGAGATGGCGCTGGAGTAATTACTAAATTTCGTCAGCTATAGCAAAAATTTCAATCTCTCTGTTGTAAAATTTTTTCCCGTGGTAGGAAAGGCCAAGCGCTCACTGCTCTTCGTAACGTCTACGTACTACCTTCCACAAGCCTTTGCTTCGTAACGGAGACAATGCCTTGTGGAAGGCAGGACGGATACGAAACGGAGAGCCAGTGGGCGCCTAGCCAAAGACGTATTTCGCGACGTATGTAGTATCAACTAGGAATATTGTCAAAATATGAACGATTACTAAAAATATTGTTAAAAGTTGTTTAAATAAACGGTTTTTAAAATTCACGAAGTTTACGTCTTTTTTAAAAAGACCAACTTAAACAGAATAAAGTTAAAACTACTAAAATAAGATTGTATCCACTTGAAATACATTATATACGTTTTAAAATTCCGAAGAACTAGAACGTCATTTGGAATCTGGAAAAGATCTTTTTCTGTCGAAATGGCTCAGTTTCGGTAGTGACCCTTCGTCACGCCCCCACCTCGAAGTTACTATTATTTACTTCGACTTCTCAGCGTATAAAACATTTCTTTCTCGCCCACAATCTAAATGGAGCGTATCGAAGCGACGCATCTCGCGGAATTGAAGTCGCCTTCGAGATATTTCGGTAAGCGCGCGCCGAACGCCGGACGATTATATTTGGCACAATGGAGCTTAGAGCTTTAAGGCACTGGAGATTTTTTTCCGCTTTTATTTTTTTCGCCTGTGAAAGGAATATTTTAAATAAATCGAAAAGCTCTCCGGCGCCATCGGGATTCTCGACGCTGGAGCCGGCTATCCCAGCGCGCGCGCGTATCGCGATAATAAGATCGGAAAACAAGACGGCCCCACCCGTCAAAACGCTAGTTTCGCCAACTACGGACGAAACGGTTCCCGCCTTCCAAGAGTCAAAATCTAATTGATCGACGATTCCGAAAGTCAGTGTTTATATAGGGAAAACACTAAGACTTTATTTACATCGTGGCTGCGTCCGTTCCGTCGTCTTACCTTAAGTTTAAGAGAGAAGGAGAACACTATCTTTACGTCGTAAAATAGTCTGTGAAAAGACGACGGAACTAATAACGTTATGTCGTAGTGCAATATAAAGCGAAAGGAATTTCCGCCTACTGACTAAAGCCTAGTTCCCAATTGACGAAATATTTCGATGAAATAAATTTAAAAAAAAGCGCAATTTTTTAATCGTTAGGGGGTAGGTTCTCATTTGGCGCGAATATTTTAAAACGGTAAGCCTAATATCGCTTCAAAATGAACCAAATGGAGAGTAATGTTGAGAATTTCAATAAGATAAATTTTATTTTACTTAATATATTATTGGTTTATACAATATATGATAAATGTTTCTCTAAAAATCAAAGACGTTTTCGGATTAGAGATATAATTTCTAAAAATACACAAACATAGTTATTTCAACAACCTTATTCAAGAAATGAGGAATTGTGACCGATAAAGTTTTTTGAAGTGAGTATTTTGATATAAACAATGTTTGACAGATTAATAAATTAAAATTTTATTTGCTTTGTAGGTTCTTTCGAATGAGTCATGAACAATACGATGTATTACTAAATCTAGTGAGATATAGGAGTGAGAAGAAAAATAGTAGACTTCGAAAAGCTATTTCTTCCAACAAAGCGGCTCTTACGTTGCGGGAAGTGCCGTCAGAGGCCTTCTCTGATTGGCTGAAATGTTGTTTCGTTTAGACGCCAGCGATAAAAATAGAACGTTCGCTTCGAACCGTGGAGGCGAGATTTTGATGGCGAATTTGAAAATTTTCGCAAATTTTATTCGAGCGCGTCAATTTAACGCGAGAAACCAGCTTTTTCCGCCAAGTGGGAACTAGGCTTAAAGGAATAGATATAATTTGCTACAAGCAAATTTTCAGGTGTCTTTGATTGGCGAGATACAATGATTTAGCTCGATTTTCACGTCGTTTTGAATATCCGAAGCTAGTACACTATATATGTATCTAGTATTTAATGATTACCATCTGAACCCACAAAATTGGAGAGCAGTGACGAAAACAGGATAAAAACAAAAAATGGATTGTAATTGTGTAGAAGATTAAACATGATTACGAGAAAATCTTAACATTCGTTACTAATGTAAGCAATATAAAATTTCAACTAAAATATACAGGTAGTATTCAACAGATATATTAGAGCCGTGAGTGAATGATTGGTTAAGCTACCACGGTTCCGCGCGAAAAACCGTACCAAAAGCGCGCTACCCCATGGAAATTCCAGCTTGCCCCGTTGCTATATTCCCCGCGGATTAAAAGCCAAAGGATTACGTCATGTTATATGGAATGTCTTGGGAGGTTGATGGTCATTGAAATTTCATGGGTTTTCAAAAAATAAAAAAATACGGCATCTATTTTTGTGCAAAAATATGGTAATTCAACTTCTTGCAAAAATGAGATAGCCTTTATTTCTTCAATAAAAATGAGCTCCATTAAATAATATAATAATTTTTAATCTTTGTACAGGCAAAGCTACTGATTTGATTTGAATCAGATTTAATTAGAACTGCCCCACGGCGAAAACCAGTTTTGCGAATTATTTTAAAACATTCAATGGATGAATTTCAAATATTTTTAAACTGATAATGCCACCTGAAAGTAATAGGCCAATTTTATTAGTTATTTAAAGGCGACACACAAAGTGCTTCCAGAAATGGACTTGTTCGTTTCCCCATCACATAACCTTCAAAATGCAATTTAAAACATTTGACCTAAACCTGTTATAGAAAATTTTAAAATAACATATTTTTTTAATTCCCCGCACGGGATTTACTAGAAAAATTGTAAAATCATATTTTTAAATTTCACTAAAAAAAACCTTTTTCTTATAAAATAATTTTTTTTAATCTAATTTTTTTGAAGTTAACATATTTTTGCATTGATACATTTGTTACGAAAGAAATAGTTTCACCCCAGACCAATCTGGGCGTAGGGCAAGAAAGAGTTCCGGAAGATTTCATTGAAGAAACGACCAAGTTAACCTTTCCTCGCGCGGATGAATGATAGCCTTATCTAGGTGAAGGTAGTAGTACCGCGTTATGCATAAGCTATTGAGAAGAAGGCAGGCCGAGTAAATCGCTCGAACGTCAGACAGACTCTTTCAGGAGGTAGCCGCCACTACTTCCTGGCGCCAGCGTCGACCTGGCTGCGCGCCACCGTCATTGTTGCACTGTCCGTTGCTCTCATTTTTTAGCAACAATGCGAGGCTTCGTTTCCCCCCAAACAGGTTGCGAGGGCGCGTGCGATGCTATTACATTTATATCTAGGCTCTTATTCGGGCGCACTACCGTTCAATACAAATTTTATGGCTAAATTATCCTTTACAGAAGTAGGCGTCTTTGAAAATAATGAAAGAGTTCTATTTTGAATTTGTTCGTGTACTACCACTTAAATACGAAGGTGGATTTAATCGTAACGAAAATGAAACGATTTTATTAACTTTGAAATTTATCCACCTCGGTACTAAAATACAATATCTCAAAATATGGCAAGTTTGATAAAATTTATTTTAGGTTCTTGGGGCTATGGAAAATCTGAAATTCATTGAATTTAAATAACGGCACATAATATCTAACTAGTTGCAAAAAACACAAGGAGAACGCAGCTAGCCTTTTTTTTTAAAATAGAGCTAATACCCAAGGCACCACCTTCGACCACATAAGCAATGTTGCTTGTGCGTGATCAAGTAACAGGTGGCCGGGTTACAATGCGTAGGAGGGTGGTGGCAAGCCCTTCATGCCACGCGAGCCAACAGCTCCCTACACTAACTATTACCGTTAACCTCAGCAAGTTTTTATGGGAAGGGGAAACCGAAGATCTCGGTGGAAACCCCTTTAACCAGTGGGGAGAGAACTTACAAACTCTACGCAGAAGGAGTGGTTCCGGATTTTCACCCAGTGCCACTAGCTGGGATCGAACGCTAAGGCAGTGTTGTGTACAACTTTCATTGGACGAGCGTCACGAGCCTTTATGCTGAACGTTTTATGGGCGGCGGGGAAGGCAATTTCCGAATTTTCCCCTTCTGACAGCAGCAGGCGCTAAAGCATCTAACCAAGTACGGAAGAAAATGCACGACTTCTGCGCTGTGTTTGTTGCTCCTAGCTATCTAAATGGCTAAATGAGGTAGACGACAGGGTAGTCACTTTAGTAGTCACATGTACAAATAGTAGGTCATCACGGGAAATAATTTAAGATAATAACTGGAAATCACTGCGAAATTGCGAAAAAGCAGCGAGAAACTAGGGTAAGTCAGCAAATGTTTTTCGAAATTCAGTAATCAGGTGTATAAAGATATTACTAGTGACTACCCTCTCGGACGTTTATAAAGATAGAGATCTAAGAGATGTTTGTGTGATGGTGTCATATGGCTTTCCATATTCTTAATTTCCGTTTTGTCAACTGACCATAAGTGTTTGGAACACCACAGTTTTTAATTCACAGATTAGCAGTTATTATATAATATTTTTATAACAAAATTTTCACGATATTTTACAATAAAAGAATTGAAAAAAAGTATTGTCTATGGTAAATTGAAGTTACATAGATTTTCTCTGTAATATTTTCATACCTATAAATCAGCGTACGTAATCAAAATTTTGGGAAAAATTAAATGACACTTTTTAGCACGCGATTCTTTTATATTCTAACCACATAATAGTAAACATTTATTGGTTTACATTAAAAGGTGTAATATAATTAGATAAATATATTTTGAGATAGCAGAGACTAATAGAAATTGTATCATAAAAGAAACAGAAATTGCGTCTAAAAAGCCCTTAAAAAATTAATATATTACCGAGTCTGAGACAATCCATTGGAAATCAAGAAATAAAAAATTGGTATTTTAATGAAATCGTACCACCGAAATGAAGCGGGTGTAGTAAGAGATATGACATAAGATTTATAATAGTGTAAGTTAACTTTGCCATTTCGCAAAGTTGAACCATCGCCGTGGAAGCCTTCGTAAACTGGAAAACGCGTAGCCGGATCATCCGCGTGGAACTACTCGAACCGATTCCGAGCTAAATGGAAATTTTCCAGAATCCACGACCAATTTCTTGTTAAAAGTTATAAATATCACGCATTAGAGAAACTATTCATTTTCGCTGGCCTCGTTAGGGAAAAATATTTGACGATGTCTGTTTGATTGGATAAAATCCGTGACTTTTTAGGTACGAAACCTTGGATATTTTACGGCATTGTTAAATGGAACACGTAAATCGAAACGGAGAGATTTCGAAGCATTCCAAGAGCGCAAAAGAAAAACTTTGGTCACGTATTTTTGTGACCTCTCCACTAAGATATCATTATTTGACAGCATCTTGAACCATAAACAAAAAGGTGGCTGATAAGGTACGCACGGCCGTTGGATGATCTTGGATCCCGAAAGCGTGAACCTCCCATTCGCGGGACTCGGGCGCGCAACATGCAGCGGCGCGTGAGAGCCAAGCCCCAAAAACATCTTTGGGCCCACGCAACGCTTCGGGGGTCAGGGGTCAATGTTAGCTCCCCTATGGCGTTTACGAGGCTTCCAACCAGTACCGTTATTAGAAGTCAACGAGTACGAGGTTACGAGGAGGATATCATTTTCAGCTTTATGTATTGGAAAGATTAGCCACCAAATCAATGGAAAATGTTATTACAGAAATTCGAACAGTTAACATATGTTGGAAAATATATTAACTACAGCGCGTATTTCCAACTTTCGACAAATGCCTTCGGAGTTCATAGATTTTCAGAAGTATTGCCCTTAGGTAAAAAAAATTATGAAATAGTGGACTGATATTTCTACTTAATTTGGACAGATTTAACGTTATTTTTAAGAGATTTCGGGTTAAATCATTTACCGAGATTTCACGTTAATTAATACAGATAATTCAAGTTAATTTACAGAGATTTCGCTTAAATTTTCGAGATTTCACGTAAAATGTTGTGCATAGATTTCACGTTAATTTTTGTAATGTTTCACTTTTAATTTTTTCACGTTAATTTAGACAGAGATTTCACAATAAATTAGACATATACCACAATAATTTAAACAGATTTCACGTTCGTTTAGACAGAGATTTCACAATAAATTAGACTGATACCACACTAATTTAGACATTTTTCACGTTCGATTAGACAGATTTCACGTTATAGTTTAGACAGAGATTTCCCGTTAATTTAGACAGAAATTTCACATGGATTGTGCATCAGATTTCAAGCGAATTTTGTGGGTGATCATTTACTAAGATTTTAATGGACACAGAACGTGAACGTTTTCCGATATTGCAAGCGATTTTACAACGAGCTTACCGCTAACTTTTCATGCTTGACGAAATATTAAGTTATCTCAATGCCATTATAAAAAAATTTCAATTTCCAAGTTACTAATAGTTTTTTTTATAAATTCAGCTACGCTTTCTGAACTTGTTTTTATGCTGCTCTTACGTCACGATGTCATAGTTTTATTAGAATAGTTTTGACACGCGCGGTTTGCACGTACACGTGAAAATCAGAGGTTTCCCGCGCCCTTAGAGCGCGCTCGTAATATTACCAAAGTTAAAGCTATGTCGTAGTAGCTACATTCAAACTAGAAGGCCACGTTAATTTATAAAAACACCTATTGTTTAGCCTAAACTACGAGCGTATTCTTCAGACAATATTTCAACGAGCTAGGTTCAACGCCCAATAATACAATTTAATTTTTTTACACCGAATGAGTACATTTACTCAAAAATAATATCCATCGCTTTGGGAACGGCTACGTCGTGATTTTGTTAGAACCGGGAAAAATTAGGTGTATGTATACTTTCCTTAAAATAATAAAGGGCTGCCGAGCTAAGTGGAAACCTCAACGAATCAACCACTCTATAAACATTGAGTGGAGGGTTAATCCTCCGAAAGAAAGCCAAGAGGGGGGGGGGTCGCGTTCGAGGAGGGGTCACGGAGGAGGGGTCACGGAGGAGCGGAGAAAAACAGCTTCTCGGGCGTTGTCCCTTGGAAGTCAAATTCGACGGTACAGTTAAGAACTAAGAAATTTATTTAAGACGTTTTGGAGAGCACGCGCGGGGGTGCAGCCGATCGAGAGGGCCAAAGGAGGGGGGGGGGGGCACACTAAGGAGTGGTATTTTTGGGCGCGTGGCTCGCGCGTGCAACGTGTCTTCCACAACAGGCCAGCGGTGATTTATAGCCTCGAAACCGAAGAAGAAAATAATGAAAAAGACACGAAGGCGAAGTATTCCGAGATAAGAGGAAGAATTCGAAAGCGTGGGGTCCCCCGATACAGCCCCTCTCATGTCGCTCGCAGCATACACGACGAGGTTTTGGGGAAATCACGTAACTGAGAAATATTTATTTCGGGGAAATTTATATCGTTACGTATTCTCGAATGTTTACAAGGGCATCTTCGTAAGCGTTCGTCAGTGTTTATTTTTTAAATTTCTTAATCGAGATCAACTTTATTTTCTTTGTAATTTGTATTTTTCTTCGTTGATTTCGTAATTCAATGAAGTCAACTATATAGGATTATCACGCGATATTTATTGGCTTTGATGTGAAATTTTTTTTAACAAATTTGCGCATCTCGATAAAATTGGAAAAATAATTTCCTCCTGTAATTATAGAAAAACTAGAGTAAGAGTTTCTTACAATCGGCATATACACGTTGTTCGGTGTTTTCCAAGAAATTGTGTTTCGTACAATTATTATCTTTAATTTCAATTAGATATTTATTTTAAATTTTCAAGCTTAGAAAAATAATTAGTGGATTTAGAAACATGCTCGCTTGTTTATCGCACTTTAAGTTTAATTTAAAATGAGTCTATTGCTATAGTTGCGTCTCCTCGGGTAACCCACTTTACCATAAAATTATATTTTCACTTATGTTAGGGAATCGCTAAATCTCAGTAATCCTTAATAGGTTCTTTGACAGGGTCAATGATGAATGACTGCTTGGAAATCCCAACCAGATTTCTTAAATTTCAGCTTTTATATAATTTCCTAGAGATGGTAATCATAAAAATACGTACATTATTCTAGTAATATGAAATTAATTTCATCAAATGTCGTATATGTTTTAAGCGAATAACGTAAGGATGAATACTCAACTAAGAGAAATATATATTTCTGGTAATATGAAATTAATTTCATCAAATGTCCTACATGTTTTAAGCGAATAACGTAAGGATAATTACTCAACTAAGAGAAATATAGATTTCTGGTAATAGGAAATTAATTTTAACGAATGTCATATTAGTGCAAAAGCGTTTAAGTTAAGTTACTTCGTTTTGGTGTTCAGAGGCGCTATTCTATAAAACCGGATACCTGAATCTACGAGCACGAGGCGTGTATAGCAATTTACGAATAAAATTATCTATAGATAGTGGTCAAGAAGTTGCCCGCTTTCGAATAAAAGTTGGATGCCACTCCTTTGGAATTTCATTTCGCTCTACAAATGGTACTCGCGAAATAACGGTAATGATCCCGAAATTACAGAAATTAGCGGCCACGTACGCGGCCGAGGAGTGGTCTTCTTCCCTTTCCATCTCCACACGCGCGTTACAAGCCGAAGCGAATGCCGCTTGTCAAGACTCGTCAAGAATGCATCCCGGCCAACGGAGAATATACGGGCACGACGCTGTTGGCCTCGTGTAAACCGAAAGAAAAACCACGCCCCTCCACCTTTCCTAGCGGGAAGGGGGAAGACACTCCACTAAGATCGCTGGATCTCTCTGACTGTAGGCGGAAGGTATCTTACGGGAATCATGAAAATACGATACTACATATTATCTGTAAACTTGAATAAATTCTTGGGACAACTTAATGAACCGAACCCCGACCGAGTTTTTATGTATGTATTTATGTAAAAAATATTATAATAATAAAAGTTTGAATATTTACGAAAATATTTTAGGGATTGTTAGGCACATGGTGTTAGGACCAGCCCTTTATTTAAAGGAAATACTTTCGATTTCTGTGGGAAAGTAATCGGTTCAGATTTTAGTTCCCACGTGTTAATTTGTACCGGCGATTGCTCATCGCTTATTGCCAGTTGCAGAGCTAGTGACCACAGTAAAGCTCAAACATGTTTATACGCGAGATATTTTTTGGAAAATGCATGATGATTTATGTTGCTATCTAAATTAATGGAATTAAAAGTCGGTCGATGGTTTGGGCCTAAGGTGGCACCTTGGGTATTAGAATAGCTGATTTTTATTATTGATGTTTTAGAAAAATATTGGTTTTCACTTCGCAAGTATTTCTAACCAAAGGTTCTTAATTTTATCTATTGTTGAAGTGGGGTGGCGGAGTGGTTAGCACTTTCGCCTCGCAGCAAGAGGAGCCGGGTTCGATCCCAACTTGTGGCACTGAGTGAAAACTCGGAACAACTCCTTCTGCGTTGAGTTTGCAAGTTTTAAGGGGTTTTTCCCCGAGATCTTCGGTTTCCCCTTCCATAAAAACTTGTTGAGGTTAACGGTAATAGTTAGTGTAGGGAGCTGTTGGCTTGCAGGGCTTGCCACCACCCTCCTACGCATTGTAACCCGGCCACCTGAATTAAAGGCTTTAAAAGTCGCCTTGGGTATTAGCCTAGCTGATTATTATTATTATTATTATTAAAGTTGTCCAAAAAATTACAACCAAGATATATTTGAAAAGTTAACTAAAAATTGGCTCTCTCTAATACCTATAGTTTCCGTTCCAACAAGCAAAATAATTACAAAACCTCAGAGAACAACATTTTTCTAAGAAAAACACATTTTAGATGAATAAACTCTGTGGCATCGTGATAAAAGTCGAATCAAAGAACATTAGGATTTACACTGAATATTCATGCAATAATGTAATTCTTCTGTATTAAGATAATAGGATATTTGGACTATTATTCCATATCCAAGAGCCGACTTATTTTCTGTGTTCACTCGAATAGTGTAATTACGGGAAGACATTAAAAATATTGGAAAATAGGGCAATTATAGGATCACATTGAAAATGTAGGAAAATGATGTAATTATAAGAAGATATTGAAAATAATGAAATTATAGGAAGATATTGAAAATAATATACGAAAATAATGAAATTATAGGAAGATATTGAAAATAATATACGAAAATAATGAAATTATAGGAAGATATTGAAAATAATATACGAAAATAATGAAATTATAGGATCACGTTGAAAATATTGGAAAAAAGTATAATTATGGGAAGACATTGAAAATATTGGAAAAAAGTATAATTATGGGAAGACATTGAAAATATTGGAAAAAAGTATAATTATGAGAAGACATTAAAATATAGGTATTATGGGAAGACATTGAAAATATAGGAATTATGAAAAGACATTGAAAATATAGGAAAATGATGTAATTACAGAAAGATATTGAAAATAATATGGGAAAATAGTTAAATTATAGGATCACATTGAAAATATAGGAAAATGATGTAGTTAAAGGAAGACATTAAAAATATTGAAAAAAAAGTGTAATTATGGGAACACATTGAAAATATAGGAAAATTGTGTATTATAAAATGTTATAGGGAGTTATTGAAATGATAAAATTTGGGATGTGCGAATGGGGCTCCTAAATGGTGGGCTGGTTTTCCCCCGGAGCGAGAAACGAACGTGAGGATAAACGTGATCAACCGGCCAAACATCTCGCACGTGCGCCAAACTGTGGCGCTGTTTGTGTGTGCGCAGCTGATAATGGAGATGTTCGAAACGAGGCGACCATTATTTGTTGTCACGCTGGGCCGCGCGAAAAAGAACTTTTCCCGATTGTTCCCGTTTTCATCCGATTTTACGAATTGCGGTTTATCCGAGACGCGCAACACCCGGAATGCATTTTCCTGTTTATCGTTTCTAGGAGCGACTGTCAATATGATTTAATACCGAATCTATAGAAACATTCTACGCCAGTTCGTTCACTTTACAGAGTATTCCACCCGCGCACTCTCAAACGGTCGACTAAAAATGTGGTACAACGTCAATATACACTTTCAAACTGAAGAAGATTCGCGTTAAATTACTTATTTTTGTGACGGTGTTATACTCACAAGGAGACTATACCCACGATGTAACTCACCGATTTTGTTTCAACTCGGGAGTTAAGGGAAATGTTGCTACGGACTTTAGTTTTGCCATGGCAACCGAAAACATTTTTACAACTCAAATAGAACATTTCTCTATGACATGTAAATTAACATGGGAAAATCGAAGATTCTTAAGGGTGGTTGTAACCCGGCCACCTGAATTAATGGCTTTAAAAGTCGCTTGATGACTTAGGTCTAAGGTGGTGCCTTGGGTATTAGCCTAGCTGATTATTATTATTATTATTATTATTATTATTATTATTACTATTATTTGGGTATATATAGTTAAATTGGGTAAGTTTATTTAAAATGGGTAAATGCCAGTAAATTATGAAAAATTCGGGAAATTTTAAGAAATTGACCAAATGTATGTAAATTGCCTTCATTCCGGATAATATAGAGCAAGTTTACTTGAAAACTCTAAAATTGGGTTAATTTATATTGTCTAAATTTGAGTTGAATTAAAAATATAGACTAAATATTGGAAATTTGGTAAATTTTTGGGAAGTTATATAAATTCATTTTAAATTCTTTCAAATTGATAGGGATTTGTGAATTTGGTTAAAATTGGAAATTACCATCCATCTTGAATCTCCGAAATGAGCAGAAAGAGTGCTCTGATTGGCCAAAAAATGTGACGCGGGACACACGATAGCGATAATTATATTAATCGTAATTCTTAGCCAATACTATTTATATCAAAAACAAAACTATGTATCCCAAAATTAGATATTTAATGTTTATTTACCCAATTTACCTCATCTAAATTTACTCTATTTCCTAAATTTATTTAAGTTTATCCAATTTCACCCAACTTTACTGAATTTCACTCAAAATGGACGAATTTACACAATTTTTCTAAAGTTTACATTTTTTATGCAAATTTACGAAATTCAAACGATTTTATAAAATTTTTACCTATTTACACGACTTTATCCAATATTTATCCAATTAAGAGTACTTGATCCAATTTTATCTCAGGTACACGATTGTATCCATTTTACATTAATTTACCAATTTTACACGTATTTACTAAAGATTACCCAAACCATATAGACAAAGAAGGGGTATGCCCAAACTTACATGAATTTATCGAATTTTCCAAAATTTCCACAATCTATCCAATTTTAACCAAATTCACATAAATTTATAAATTTTTCATTTTATCAATTTGAATGAATTTAAAATGAATTTATATAACTTCCCAAAAATTTAACAAATTTACAATACTTAGTCTGTAATTTCTTTAATTCTACCCAAAATTTAGACAATACAAATTTACCCAATATTAGATATTTCAAGTAAATTTGCCCTATTTTCTCCGGAATGTAGGCAATTCACATACATTTTGTCAATTTCTTAAATTTCCTCGAATTTTTGCAACTTTACTTGCATTTACCAAAACTTACCCATTTTACATAAAGTCACCCAATTTAATTATATATACTATAATTTAACCACCTTTTAGTTTTTTTTATATAAAAATAGTATTTGAAAATTTTAAATATTTCATAGCGGTGACCCTTAGTAACATTTCCCTTTAGGGTTTCTTTAAATTACATGAAAGTCTACTTAACTCCCGGGTTTAAACAAAATCAGCGAATTACACATCGGGTCAATTACAACCCTGGAAATTTCTAATACAGTCAGGACAAATTCCTATTTGTCGAATAGCGGAGTGTCTAACCATCAGTGTCTTTCCGGTAAATAAAATCGACCACGTATAATTTAAAATCAATAATAATAATAATAATAATCAGCTAGGCTAATACCCACCTTAGGCTTAAGTCATCAAGCGACTTTTGAAGCCATTAATTCAGGTGGCCGGGTTACGATGCGTAGGAGGGTGGTGGCAAGCCCTTCATGCCACGCGAACCAACAGCTCCCTACACTAACTATAACCGTTAACCTCTAGAAATATTAATTAATTATTAATTTATCCGTCAGATATTTTCCGTGAATACGGTGCCACTGGTTATAGAGCAACTGATGGCATTTAAATTATTTCTATTATCATATTCATTGTGATAACTTTACTTTTCAACACTTCATTTCTAGTCTATTCAGTGTCCTTAAAATCATACACAGCGCTCTGAATATGCAAAAATATTATACATTTTTTTTTGTGTTGAAGCACAAATAACATTACAGTGCGAAATTTGTGCAAATTTATAAAAAGGCTTCAATAGTATTGACAATTCAAACAAATTATAATAGACAACTCATTTTGGATTTCAAATTCTCTATCCACTGGATAAAAGGGTTTTCTCCCGAGATCTTCGGTTTCTCCTTTCCATAAAAACTTGTCGAGGTTAACGGTAATAGTGAGTAGAAGGAGCTGTTGACTCGCGTGGAATGGAGGGCTTGCCACCACCCTCCGACGCATTGGTACCCGGCTAATTAAATATTATGATAAAATACGCGAAAAAGTAGATTAGTCCATAATTAAAAGAGATAATATAGCTAAACCCTAAACAAATTTGAAGAAATTAAAAAACTTACTAATAACTCGTACCGATAGGTCTTCGAGCAAACAAGGGTTTAGCTATATTATCCCTTTTAATTATTTACTAATCTACTTTTTCGCGTATTTTATCATCCTTCGCACTGTCCATAAGTGGTTTCTTCTAACTTAATTAAATATTAGACTTAAAATAAAATTAACTATTTAAATTTTAATTTAAGTTATGGATACGATCAAATTAAAAATGAAAAAATAACCGAATCTTTCCAAATAAAAAAATCGAAATAACGAAGCCGTCTAGAAAAACATTTAAACAATAGCTTCCTACAAAGAAGAATATTTCACACTTCAATATTAAATATCTTTCGCCGTTCTCTGACCTCAACCGTTCATTATCAAGATCATAAAAACCACAAACTAAAGCACGCTTTTAAATGAAAATGGCTCATATTTATACTTAAATACGCTATATGGGATTTCTATCCATTAATTTTTCGTAGAGCTCAAATTTTTGCATAAATTATAAGATTAGTTTTTGTTCAAAATGATCTTCAGTCACCGCGTCCATTGCCAAATGAACGTCGTATAATATCGGATAGAGTTCGAATTATGCTATCCTGCCCAGATAGAAACTTTTCTTTGTCAAATTTTAATCCATTCTTAATAATGAAATTCGCGAAATTGTTAGGGTAATTTATTAGTTCAATGACCTTATTGTAAAACATTTAATTTTTGCTCTGAAAGCAAATAAGAGGAGCCTATAATTAAACCACTTCTGGGGGATGTATCTTACTTCTGGCCGAAGGGCAGGCACTATGCTTTAGGGTGTCCTAATAATCATGATTAAAAAATTATAAATTGTATCGCAATTTGATAAGTTTAGTTGCAATTTGATAAGTTTAGTTGCAATTTGATAAGTTAAGTTGCAATTTGATAAGTTTAGTTGCAATTTGATAAGTTTAGTTGCAATTTGATAAGTTAAGTTGCAATTTGATAAGTTTAGTTGCAATTTGATAAGTTTAGTTGCAATTTGATAAATTTAATCGCGATTTGACAATTTATTTATTTTAATCGCGACTTAACAATTTTATTATTTTAATCGCGACTTAACATTTTTTTTATTTTAATCACGATTTAATAATTTTAATAACGACTTAATAACTTTAATCACGACTTAATAACTTTAATCACGACTAAATAACTTTAATCACGACTTAATAATTTTAATCACGACTTAATAACTTTAATCATGACTTAATAACTTTAATCACGACTTAATAACTTTAATCACGACTTAATAACTTTAATCACGACTTAATAACTTTAATCACGACTTAATAACTTTAATCACGACTTAATAACTTTAATCACGACTTAATAATTTTAATCACGACTTAATAATTTTAATCACGACTTAATAATTTTAATCACGACTTAATAATTTTAATCATGACCTAATCATTTTAATAACGTTTGAAATTCTTGACCAACTCGAGCTTGCATTACTTTTCATAGTCCCAGTGCTGGCAGAAAAAGTTAATATTTTGAATCACAATTTAATCTTTTGATCGCTAGTTAATCCAATTTAATTTTAGAAGGTATATTAATAATAACGATAGCGACCTCGATTATGGCTTGTTTTCTTTATTAAATTTTACGATATTTTTGAATCGGTTAGCTTTGTAATGAAAAAAGTCAAACTTGTTTGCATAATTAATCCACGAGTCTATTTTGGGTAATTGCAACGTATCCTTCAATCTTCTTGATCTACGGCATAATATTATTTTCGGTAAGTAGTTTTTGCAATTGGTACAACCTGGTAAAACTTAAAATTCAAGATCAACAGAATATAAAAAGGAGTACTAAAAATATAATTTTACAACGAAACTGGAGAGCGTTATAAGACTGACCCAGATGAGTAAGATGTTGAAAATTATTCATGATTGACAGTTTGTTTATATCTCTAGAGAAAGAATTTATTCCCGGGAGTAATTGAGAAAGAATGTTTTGGCGAACGGAAAGTGGCTCCTCTTACGCTCTCTATCGCTACCGCTACGTTTTGGCTCGGAAAAAGAATTGAAGAACTTGCTTGGCGAATGAAAGGGTTATTTAACCGCTTCGCGAGAAACCCACCAAAGCTAATATTTTCATTCCTGGCGTTTACTAGCAAAGGACACCATTATGTAAGAGGCTGCGAAACGGACAATTTCGACAGAAAATGTCGAGATAAAAATGTGCGGAATTTAGGAAGCCTGCGCGATATAACGGGATTTGTTTACGCTAGAGTCGTAATCGACTTCTGCGGAACTATTTTCAGTTTTTCACGCCGTAAATTGCCTTCGTATATTTCCCAGATTTTAAAGATAAACGCTACATTACCATCGACGCTCTACATTGGCACGATAAATTTTTATTTCGCAGAATAGTAAATTAATGATTCCCCCTTTTACGAACACGAATTAGTCTCAGAACTATATTATATAGCCTTTCAACGGCGGTCTACGTACAATGCTCTCTCTCTCTCTTTTATCTTAGTCGTGTCTGTGTGAACGCGGTTTATTCGTACCCATCTTGGAGGTTTGTTTGTCATCACACTCGCAAACTGGCAGACCCGTTTCATACTTGATTAAATCTGGCCTGTTCACATACACAATGGCCAGTTACCATAAATAACGTTCAACGGTAAGTCGACAATGGGAAGATATATACTACCGTTCACTATAAACTACAGTTTTCATTATATATTCAAAATAAGACTTGTCTTCAGTAAGATAATTGACTTTAAACTCGTTGAAGCTATTGGGGTTTTTACCAGGATAATTCAGCGTCCAAAGCTTATTGACACAACTACTAAAAACCCTTTAAAAATGTTTGCAAAGTTAAAAAACCTCTAAGTTCCCTTTAAAAACTACGAGGAAAAAATTAATTACTTCAATTTTAATTCCTGCTACTCTTAGAATTTTTAAAATCACATTATAGACTCAGAGTTACGCAAAGTAGTTTAATTTGGCATAACACTAGTTTAAAGTGCGTCTAGTTAAAATGTAATACATTGATAAATTAAAATATCACCTGAAGACTAGTTAAAAGTATCTGTAAAAATATATATTAGGGTTTCGCGTATTATTGGGCATCGTTATTTGTAAAGTAACAGGTAGGGCTGTGCGAGTAGTGGTTTTAAGCAATCGAGTATTGAAGTCGATCGAATCGTGTAATCGAGGGGAAACTTTCCCTTATTCGAGTCGAGTAACTAAAAAAACTTCGAGTAATATTTTAACGAGTCGGGTTATCGAGTACTTGATTAGGAGCTAGTTTTATTCGAGTAATTATGAAATTAAATTTAAAAGGAGTATAAAGTAACTTTCAATGCTGAAAAATATTCCTTTAATTTAAATGAACTACAGTTTCTACAACTTTGTAGGTACCGTTTATTTCCCCCCAAAAAGTGGTAAAAACCCCTTTTTGAACTTTGAGATAACGAGGAGAGAAAAACCAAATACTCGACGAATTAAGAGAGCAGCTTATTCGAGTAAGCGGGTACCCGAATATGCAATTTTTAGGTTCTCTGTAATGATGTGTAATCGACGAATATTCTCCAATTACTTATTCGATGTCGAGTTCGAGTACTTGACCTCAAAAATGGCCGAGTACTCGCACAGCCCTAGTAACAGGTATAGTACCTTAGAACTCTTAATATCTGTCTCTACTTAGTCGTATAACATTTACCAAAACAATAATTACAGTTTATCTTAGAGATCCGATAGTTTGAAATGATTAAGATTTCAAAAGAACATCACGTTTAAACAAGCGGGGAATCAGATGCAGCCTCGCGGAAAATATCACTTTCTACGTTTAAGCGCGTGTAAAAAAGCTTATCCGTGGCCGATTTAATAAAATGAAGAAAGGGCAAGTGAGGCGACGCTTTCGCGAGGACCAGAAACAAAAATGAATGAATGGGAAAATGGGGCTCTGCGCCCGAAGAACAGGTTTGATCGTCGGGAGTGGTTTTCAAATCAAATTATAACCTCAAATTTCCAGTTTTTATAGGTAATTCCTCTCCACGAATTACAAAAGCCTAAAATAGACGTGAAAAAAAAACCGTTGCGAAATATCCTCCGAAAGATCCAATACGTACAAAACCGGTAGGCCTACTATTTTTATAAAAATACTATTTCATTCTAAAACCCGTCGCTGTAGAGCCCGTTATACGCTCTCTCAAATATTTCAGGGACAGAAAATATATCATCAGTCTTGGTAATATTCAGCCGTAATTTTAACAGGTACAAAACCGTTCAATTTTGTTTAAGAAATTAATATCTGGAATTTGGAGAGTTCGAGATTC
This sequence comes from Leiobunum rupestre, assembly GCF_980474605.1. Lineage (NCBI taxonomy): Eukaryota > Metazoa > Arthropoda > Arachnida > Opiliones > Sclerosomatidae > Leiobunum > Leiobunum rupestre. Next base: position 25,745,886 of record NC_143394.1, on the reverse strand, counting down.
TCATTAATGAGTACAACACGGCATTAAGTTAATTTGAAGGCCACTGCTACTGAAGAGCTAACCCCTGGGAAAAAGCTAAGTAAATTTCAGTAGAGGCTGCAAATATTTCGCGTGAAATAATAGGTGGTATTCACGAGAAGATGGCGGCCATTGCACTAAGGTAGATAGTCATGGGGAAAAGGGGGATGACACTAGCTTTCCACTACAGCGATGACGACGTCACGAGAAAAATAGAGAAAGCCGTTAGAAATTGGACAATGATTTTATTGAAAATACGGAGATTTGTCAAAATAAGGCAATCCAGTAAAAAGAATAACTGCAAGAAATTCTGAAGAATAATCGAATCAAGAGATATATTTTAGGCATACAAAAAATCAGGATATTTGATATATAACCCAGAAATTTGAGCAAAAAATAAAAAAAACGAGGGAAGATTTGAAATTAATAAATAAATGAAATGCGAAACAAAAAAAATTAAAAACAAATCAAGAAATCCAAAACGGATACATAATTTCAAAAACAAGCCAAGAAATTCTCGTGAATCACGTAAGCAAAAAGGTCAACCGATAAATCAAGAAATTCGAAAAAAAAGACCATAATTATAGCGTATAATTGAAAAAGGAAATTTCGAAATTAGGTATGCACAGTCTTTCACCTTATGCTCAGTTTTTGGCTTATAATAATGAATAGGCCAAATGATTGTAGCTGAGTAAAAGTACCACAACGTCGGATGACCAGACAAAAAAGCGATGCTGTAGCCATTCGTCTCATTCAAACGTTTAAATTTCATAATTACATTTCTAGGAATAATGACTTTTCTCGTGATAAAATATTTTTGGGATGATAATTAAACAATACAGAAAGCAACACGACATCCACGCGGGAAAAAGTGATCCATCCAATTTACAAGCCATCCTATCGAGAAGCGCAAACGGCAAGTACAGATATTATTCCGAAACAAAAACGTTACCAAAACAAATATCATATGTTTACGGCGAAACAGTGGAGGCAGTAAATCGAAAGGAATCAAGCAACGAGGCCCGCCGCGTACAATACAAAAAGCGCCTCGAGTTAAACTTCGAAGCAGTGATTTTTCAAAACCCACACTTTAGGCTCCCCCCCCCCCTCGAATGAGTTTTGAAAGAGATAAGCGAAATGTTTTCAAACCCAAGCTTATTTTTTTAATAATGAAGGAAAGGGGGCGATTTGGCCGTATAATTTTCATCCCCCTCCGTTTCTCCGTAACTTTCCCATCTTACATCATTTCCTTTTCTCGGATGGGGAGGGGGGGGGGGCACCAAAGATGTGGGGAGGTGACTGCCAGTCATTTTCTTTAACTGTTATGGGCACGTCACTCATTTTCGAGCTGTTTTTGAGTCGAAATGAGCGGTTAAGTTTTAAAGTAAGAAGCGCGATGTCTCTAAATATTCCATTAAATGACGTGAGCGGACCAAGAAAAGATAGTTTAGAAAGTGATCGAGTTTAGAGACGAACGGTAATACATCGAGCGTAAGACTCGACGCGCGAAAAGATGAACTGCAAATTTAATTACGATTTTGTTAGTTAACCTACAAACATTTTCTACACACTTAATTGGTACAATTTTAAATTTAGTTAATAATTGTTTATAAAATTCATGACCAGGGATAACATTTTAAAGTTGAAATGTGATGAGCCGATCAGACGAGCGAAAATTATATGATTGAGCTAAGCGAGAGAGAGCGGCAAACAATACAAAAATTAGTTAATGAGAATAGAAACCCGAACGAGAGACGAGATAAAAGCGCATTAATGGTCGTAATATACGAGCGAGCGACATTATCAAAAGGAGCGTTTGAGTCAACTATTTCAAGATAGAGAGAGCGGTTCGCGAGCTGAGCTTGAATTTCGCGAAAACGTCCAGCCCCCCCCCCCCCCCCCGTTTCTTTAAAAACTCCTTCCTCCCCTTCGCGAAGACGGAAAAATAGGATAGGCCCGAAGTCATTCATAAGAGCTCCGTTCTCTTATAAACAATCCGGTTTTTACTACGAACCGTCCTTCGGAAAAGAGAGGGAAAATTCTCGCTCTCTCACTCGAAAAATAAGAAAAGAAAAAATACGTTGATGCTCGTTCCTTTTCAATGAAACCTCCTCGTGATACAACGTTTCGCGAATTTAACCCGGCGTGAGCTTCTCTCTCTGCTCCGAGTGCGCACGTTTTTCTCTTCTTCGTAGACTCTCGAAGATCGAGCGTCGTCAAGGAAACCCGCGTGCTCTCGACGCCGTATTTACTTTTCATATCCCGACCAATTATTCAAACGCGAGCGTTCGAACGATATTTTTATGTTCGACGTTAAAGTCGACGGAATTTGCGAAAATATAGTTTCAAATCGTTCGGAAAATGGACAGGGTAATATTTAGAAAAATGGACCTATTAAATCAAAGGACAATCACGATCGGGACCGCTTTGATTTTGCTGGTGAGGATGGTGTTGGGAAACCGGACTCCGTACGTTGTGCAAGTCGATGCCAAAACAGCTTACAGACACAGAGTATTCTACCAAACAGGGGTAAGTGCCGCGCGTTTTATTTCCAATCTCTCGATTCCTTTCGAACGGAAACTCTCCTTTACCAAAATTATTGGAACCAATGTTCAATTTTGGATCCAATTACAATCAATACACATACAGTTTGAAACCAATTGCGTTTGGATCAAATCATTTTGATCCAATCGGAATAAAGTCAAATTTCATATATTGTAAAGGGATCATATATAATACATTTTGGATGGTAATTTCCAATCAATTTCGAATTTGGATCTGCCCAATTTGGGAATAAAATTTGATCCTCTATTTTGCTAAATGAGATCAGCGATTTATTCGTTGAATAAATTCATAAAAAACATGGTTGCACGATATCGTCAAACATTTTGTATCATAAGCCAGTTTCAGTAATTTAAATAGGTATCTCTCTAATATTCCAAAACAAATGTCTGAATTGAATTTTCCATTGGCATAAGTACGGAAAACTTCGGTACTTTTCGCAACTGCTCTTTGTTTATTTCACTTGGCCGATAAAAAAACAATAAACATTCATTTTAGTGCCAAGATATGACGCCATTAACTATCGAAACTGGCTTATTAACTGATAAACGACAAAATAAATTGATAGTTACAATCGAAATAAAGGTTTTTTTTAATTGAGAACGTGCGCATTTCTTATTGTACTTTATTTAGCTATATTTCTTATCCCTTGCCAACTACCATCTACTAATGTATATATTTGAAGGGTTGAAATATTTCAAATTAATTTAATAAAAGGTTTTTTATGGATTAAATGTAAAACAATAAAGATACAACGTAATATACGCTTTTCCCCTTGATTATGCTTAGATTTGAAATCAAAAATGTTTTGGACGTACTGATATTTTTTTATTTGGTTGGTGACTTCGTCACTGCCCGACAATTCGAATAAAGCACATTATTTTAGGCTATACTACAGCGCAAATGGGGACGATCCGGCGGGGGTTGTGGGGATACGGCCTACATCGGAAAAAATGGGGCAAATAACCCCAAAAAAAATTTAATCCGATTTAAGCATAAGTGACTAGCAGGTTTGAAAATACATCGGTGCAGAAATAGAGCCCCAAATTTGTCGAGGAACTTGTTGGCCCTCTAAATTTAAACAAAACTTCCGCATTCTGAAATAAACCGTAAATCCTAAAAATCAAAAATAGATATTCATATTAATTTGAGAGAAAAAAGTGTCCCTATAGGATTCACCTTTTAGAAAAAATGTAAGTGACAAAACCGCCGCATCCCCATTTGCAGAGACGCGGGAACGAGAGCATTTTGAATAATAGGATTCGGAGAAAGTCGTGATGGGGCTATTCATCAGCGAGCGGGGGCAGAACAGACGACGCTCCAGCGGCGAGCCCCAGAATCCGCTGAGCCAACTGTTCCTTGACCAACCAGAGTGGCAGAGTCAGCTCGGGGAAGCTTACCGCAGCAGATTCGATGTATTGATAATAGTTTTGAAATTTGCAAACGAAACTTCATATAAGATATCGATTCACGATAAAGCTGAACGCCATGTGACTCTTATTATTATAACAAAGAGGAAATCCGCCCTCCCCCCACGAAATTTAAAGGATCTTTTTTATTGTCTTTGACGTATTAGATTCAAAAGGGGTTTTCGTACTTCAATTAACTTGGAGAAAAGACTCGGTTTACAGCAGTGGGATCGAGAAATTATTTAGGATTAATACGCATATATTAGCTTAGTTGAATTGAGAGTTAAGTTGCGCGTTCAAATGAAGTCATCAAAAACTAAATTTATAAAATAATTTGAGCGTATAATTAATTTTATATAATAAATTAATTTGAGCGTTTTGGAAAGGTATGTTAGATTTTTAATGAACGTGGATTTGCGTGTTTTGTATCTTCACGGTCAAGGGTACATTGAAGCGGTACAGAATCCAACAGACGTCTAACTTGAAGTCACTTGTTTTCAGGAAACCTAATTAATTTTCTCTAATAATTCAAAAAGCGCCAGTCTACAAAAGATTTTAAATGTTATAGAACGCCATCTATCGAAAAGTTTTAAGTCAAAATATGAGCGGGAAAGGCAAATGACGATTTTTATAAATTATTAAATTACTTAAACATTTTAATAAACTCTTATATTTAAAACAACATAGCCATATCTCTACAGTAACAAACCGCAATACGAGCTAAGTAAAACGTGTATAAGATTTGCTTTAATCGAAATACTTTTCAACCCTAACAAACCGCGACGCGTTTTTTATTAGGCTTAAAAATGTACCTATTACGCTCGACATTCTTAAGCGTTTTTTGATACGGGCACTTTGCGGCGCGACTGCTTAAACTCTCTATTAAATGAACTCACACCCCGGCTGTATATCATTGAAGGCGGACGTGCTACGCGAAACGTTGCGAAGAAGAAAACGAAACAGGTAGATAGAGGAAAAGAGAAGAGGTTTTAATTTCCTGGAATATCCAGAGAGGCTACATTCTGGTCGCGTAATAAAACGCGTCTACAGAACACGCCAGCAGGGTTGGCACGATTTTGTCAAGGGTGGAAAAACCGAGGTTTTTTCCAGGTTTCCACCACTTGTTTTCCTGTTAAAAACCGTGTGGAAAATCGTATTTCTATGGTTTTCCACCTCTAGTGGCCAAATTCAATATAAAATTAATACTAAAAGCAGTATATTCTTCTATTCACTCTTCTTCTGGCTTTTCTTTATCTCTCCTATTTGCAATGCCCAAATTAGTCACTTAATAGATATATTATATTGTAACCCGGACACCTGAATTAAAGGCTTCAAAAGTCGCTTGATGACTTAGTCATAAGGTGGTGCCTTGGGTATTAGCCTAGCTGATTATTATTATTATAAATGATTAATTTAGCATGAAAAGGGTTTTTTCCATTTTTTCCGGGTTTTACCAGTTTTTGCCACATGTCCCGGCAAAATCCTGATTATTCCGGGTTTTTGCCAACCCGGCACGCCGGGCTTTATCAAAGACAAACATTTGTATCTGTTCACGAGTTTACGCTTACTTAATTCCTTTCAAAAGCCCGAAAGTCTGGATGTACTTTGAGTTCTTAATCTCTCTATTTTCGTTAGTCGTGACACTTGTACAGCGCGCGTTTTGTACGTATAAAATTGGTTAGAAATTTCCGCCAGTGACTGTGGCCGGGAAGCACCTCCTCCTTTCGGGGAGCCTCTCCCGCGAGACCTCTTGTCAAAATTGAGCGTTTCTGTGTAATTCCTCTCTAGCCCTCCTTTCACCCTCTTTCTACAACCTGTGAATGGGAAACCATTCCCGGCTACAAAATTCTAACGTCTTCGACCGTTGTTCTTACGAAGGAACAAGTCGTGCCGAATTCTTTTCCTTTCATAAAAATCTAAATATTTTACAATTTAGAAATATAATTAAAAAAAACTTTAGTTAGGTTGACTGAAAACGCTTCAGAATTTATTTGAAACACCTATTTAAAGACTAAACATATTTCGATAATTGTTTCAGAAATATTCTAGGTTGATTCTCGGTTTGATTTGTTATTCCTGGGGTTCAAAATCAGTTTTATTATCAAAATTAGGTAATATTATAAAGCTCTATATAGCCCCTACAAATTGGAGTTTCCGACTAGACCCTAAACTTAAAGTTGACCTAAATACCAATACAAAAAAAAGCTTATCTTTAATTTATATAGTTTTGAGCAACTTCAAGTTTACCAATTAAGAGATTAAATAAAAAAAATTTAGTTTTAAAATGTGTTTCGATGGAAAATTATTTTCCTTCTACGATTTCAATTAATTAAAGTTTAACTTTATCTTAAAATTTTATCTAGCACGGCATTCCAGATGAATTGGCGATTCAACTAAATTCGGTTATAAAGAGACTATAGGCAAAGCCCTAAGCACGAATTGACTACGCGAGTTGGTTTTAACAACAGCTTAGAAAATTTCTGTCGGATAGACAGACATCGTTTACAAATTTCACTTGGCCTTAGAAACGGCCGTGTCTCTTTGGCTGAAGGGAAAATGTTAAATAAATTCGCGAGTGGGACAATTATTTTCTTTTTTTTTTGTGACAAGCGTGTTTTCCTCCCCGGCATCGAGCTCGCGTAACCTTGGACAATAACACCTGTTCATCTATCAGAGGCGGAAAAGACAATATTCAATATAATCAGGGAATTATTATCTCATTACGAAAACTCGGGCGAGGAACACCAAGTGCCCGATATAAGGAACAATCTGGCGGGAAAATTCATTCTATGATTTTTCAAATCGAATAAAGTTTTACACATCATTAAATTTGACGGTAGTCGCTCAACTAAACCAGAAGCTTAACGTAATGGGTTACTCCAGAATAGTTAAAACACATATTTATTACGAAATAAATATGTAATAGTTAATTTAATATTTAATTTTACTATATTAATAAAAAATATTAATTTAGTAAGATAATAATAGTATAATTATTATTATATTGCTTTATATTTGGATATTTAAAATTGGAAATAAGTAAAGATAGTAAAGGCCCGCAAAAATGCGAGGGAGTGCGAATATTTGTTTATTTCGAAACCAGGAAAGTAGTTCCTTGTTTCTCGCAACAGGGCCGTCGTAGTGACACGAGCCGTTTTGGCTTCTGTAAAAGAGCGGGTTTCACGCTCGACTGAAAGTGCGATACCTACGCAAAAGAGACGACGATAACAATCGCGATTATATTCACGGCAGCCATTTACAAAACGCCGTTTGCCCAATAAATCTACGAACAAAATGGGACAAGCACGATTTATGATTTCCTTGATTCTAATCGTGAACAAAAATACTAGCAAGTGTAGCAACGAACGAAGACGTCATTCCCAAATAAACAGTTATGTCGTAATTTTGAATTTAAATACCAAAGGAAAGCCAAAAAAACTGATAAAAAAATAGTACTATTCAATAGATTAAAAAAAATTCAATTATAATTACATAATTTTCAAAGTGTTATTATATATTTGTCGTTAGAGGGGTGAAATCAAAGTCTTTTTGGCAAGCTGCTAAACCATAACGAACGTTTGCGACCCCGAAAATGTATCCCAAGCTATAGGCGCAGGTTAGATTAGACTAGACTAATAATTAAACATTTTCTCTTTAACGTGAATTTTTTTCAAATAACCTTAACCATATATAAAAACATTAGCTTAATAATTTGAAACTCTAAAATAAAATGTTTGATAATTAACAAAATGATTCCAAAAGAGTGGAATGAAGATTGGTTGGCCATATTTACATACGACGGGAGTTTTAAAGATAATATAGCGTTTGGCTAAAAATATTTTCTAATGACAGTAATATACGTAAGCGGAAACGGATATAAACAATCAATATTACATTAATATTGATCGCCGATATTAAATGCGAAATCTCTCCATAACGCGAGGTCGCGGTTTGAATGTTATTATTTTTTGAGGCTCGGAGGCGAATGGAGCTAAACGGAAATTACAATTGGAAAGAATATATTGGAAGCTGTCAGGGAACAAAGAATTGAACATCCTCTCGTTTTAAAGTACATTCCTGCGGGGGGCGGGGGAAAAGGTACGTTTATACTTCGAAGGATGAAAAGGGTTTAAGGCTATTTGAAGAGCGCTGGCCGGAAACCGCGACACTATTTCGGGGATTAAAAAATACTTTTAAAATAATAATAAAAAGAAGGCGGCGGCGGGCGACGTATTTTAGAGGCGGACGTGCAAATTAATGCCCCAAAATTATCGGGGCAAGAAAAAAGTTTCAAAGTGAGTTTACGTTTAAATCGCTCTTAGCGTCAATATAGGTCTAATAAAGAAAAGATGGAAATGACGGCGCCAGCCATTACCTACCGACGACCGGCCATTTCCGTTTCAAATCATCCCACTCCCGACAAATACCTCTTTCTACTCTACCTCTCTGCCGGTTTTCACTACGCGGTTACCTTTCGTTACGGAGGAAGCTGCCAGGACGATTTCGTAGATATTGACGCCAGTGTCAGGTTACTTAATGGTGAGTTTTTTCGAGAAAAAATAAAATATATACCGTGATAGCCCCTTTTGGCCGAGAATCATTTCATTCAATCCATTAACCACGTACAGGGTGTTTGCCAGAAACGATCAAAGTGAATTATCTACGGAGATCTTTAAAGTAGGGTGCTGCAAAATACCATATTTTACAATTTGTAAACGCTAGTTTAGTGCATTTTGAAGGAAATACACCTTTAAGCAATGTTGACGTTTCGAATGGCTTCAGTTCAGTTCCGTGTGCGCGAACTGAACTAAAATGGAACTGTCTCAATAAAAAATGTTAATTGAGAATAATTGAAAATGGTACAAATTCACCATATACGATTAATTTTATCGCCTTAAGTTCAGAAAATTAAAAACCTACTTTTCGAAATTGCGCTATTTTATCGTTTCAACTCGTATTGATCGCCAGCTGAGAATTTCGAACCCACAGATGTTTGAAGGTAGATTTCTGTTTAATACTCTTAAAGTTTCCTAAAAATATTGATTATATTGGCAGCTCAAAATCTATTCAATTAATACTATGAACGTTTAATTTTACATTTTCGAGAAAGATTAACACCTTCAGTTAAATGTAAAGTACCACTTTCAAGTTTTTAAAATTGTGCGTAAAATTTTCTTAGCGATTCCCCTTTAAGTCCAAATTCGTAACAATCTGTAAAAATCACATAAAATAAATATGGAAATATTTCTCGTAGAATCAAAATAAATTGCGCAATTTAATAAGTTTTAAATTTTTTGCTTCATAAAAAGCCACGAAGAAACAATTATTTATTTTAATGTGTCAGAAGTGTTCTTTTTTCACTAAAGAAACCTAATGTAACATAACCTAATAAAAAAATGAACGGTTTCGAAAACTACTGTTTTTCTTTTTATTTGACTTGAGGAGGCTGTCGGTCAACTTCGCTAATATTAGCAGTGTTAAAAATAATTAATTTAAATCATGTCTAGCAATGTCAATTCAAAACAAACTAAATTACATTTAGTTTGCAAAAAGTAATTAGATTTATTTAAAATTACATGGAATTTTAGTTTACATTACCGCTTCACTCAAATTATTAATTACGTATCAAGAAAAAAAGGCATAAAACAAAATAAATTGAAATAAAATAAATCGATTATTTCAATTGAAAAAAAAAACAAACAAGCTTGAAAATTTGTTTCGGACACCCTGTATACCGTGGCCGTGTTTCTCTAATATGAAAGAAATGAAGTTCACGGCGTATTTTTCCGAAAGTAATCCATTAAGTATTCCTGGCAAAATGGTTCTTAGGCAAATTGTGAAAGGCAAGAAGACAGATGACGTCTTTTGGGGAGAATATCCGTCGAATCCGTGAGAAAACGATCGGCGGCCGGATACGGCAGCGCAAAAGGGTGAGGTGCGTCTTTAAAGCTACCAGCGCTATAAAATTAATGAGAAACTGGGTTTCATTTTATTCCCGCTAGCTCATTCATCTTCCGACGGGGGGATTATCACATTTTGATTATTTAATTTTACGGTAATTATAAATAAAAATATCGGGTTGTAACGCGTACGGTGAACGACATTTCTAATTTCTATCATTAAGAGTGTGAGGAAACGCATTAGGCTAGCGGAAATTCATTTTTTACTTTGAATCTGAAAACTGACGTTGAAAGTTATATAGGCGGGTAAGTTGGCTACCAATTTTAGCTTCCTTTAAAAATAATCTATTTATAATACGGTTTAGTAATAAATGGCAATATTGTTGTTGATGGTTCAAGTTGTAAAGCCACGTGGTTTCATTGATTTTCTACGCATTTAACGAGGAAAGAGTCACCTAAAACAATTGTCAACTATGCTTTATTTCAGCTCAATATTTTCTAACTTCTACCAAAATTACATTTCTATTCTGAATTCTTTTATTTATTGAAATTTAGTAATTAGCATATTGTTTTAAATTTGAATCAATGTATATTAATTGATATAAATAAGTTTTAATACATCAAATTATTTTTAAACATTTAATGACGATATTATTCGTTAATTATCAATTTAGGTTAGATTTGGCCATTTAATTTTTCTTCGGTTTTAATATTTTTTTTTTAGTATCAGTAACGCAAATACGCAAAGTGAACTAAAATTTGAAAAATCAATTTTACAATTTGCGTGGCTTTGAAATGGCGATAATACATTATCAAAAATTAATAGAATTATTATTGAAATTTAAATATTTTAATTTCAATGGATTTCCACTATTTAAATCGGTGATCGAAATGCAACTCTTTTGTAGCCTATTATTTAGGTCTAATAGTCACTTAATTGTCACTTTTAAGACGATCATAAAGACGAAATAATTACAAGTTTTTTTAATCGTACGTGATAGTCACGGCGAAACCTACGAAAGTGAAATGGCAGGAGCAGCCCTGACGCCAATTAAAAGACTGGATAAACGAGTATTCTAATTAGGCGCAATTAATTAGACGAATTGAATGAAATAAATGGGCAGAGATTTCTTCTCTAACAATGATGCTCGGTCACCTAATGAGGACAGTACGCGGTAGCCGAGACAATTAACAACTCGGGATTATCGCGTTAATTGGAATTCCGTTATGAATGTATTTATAGCGTTAATTGGACGGCTCTGGAGAGAAAAACGATTTTAATTGCGATATCTGGCTCTTTCCTTACATCCGTTCGACGCGATCGCGGACGAGTAATTGGCAGATGTATTACGTAACAATGAAATTCCGACATCATTCTTATTAAAACGGCTGGTCCTGCTATTTTCAAACGAACTCTTTGCAAACTGAACGGACCAACCGAGAGCTGCTAAAAAAAATTTCTACTTTATATTACGAGATCTATTCAACCCAAATTGGTGGGTTTTGGGTTCTTTACTTCATGAATAAAATTTTTAGAAGTTTATAGCTTTGTTTTATAAATTAGAAGTTTGGGGAGCGCTCTAGGTGATATTGGTAACGGCACATCAACATGGCCGAAAACTCGTGTTTGCATTGTGGATATTGGAAATTTATAAATTGAGAAGTTGCAGATTTGTCTTTTTACAAAAATATTAAAATGTAGGTGTATTTACATGAATCTTAAATGTAGCTAAACAAAATTATTTGACAATTACTTCAAGGTGCCAGTTAGGGCCAGATGCCACACATCGCATTGTTTCTCTATCTTGTCTGACAGCACTGCGTGGTGGGAAATGGGAAACACCTATTCGTGTAAATCCGCGTTGAAACACCCAAAAAGGGATGCCAAGCAACTCTTACGAGCAAGAAATTAAAATGCGACTCACACCGTCACGAATATTTATCCAAATTTCTCTTTACGCAATTTATACAAGAGGGTACAAAAGCATTGCCAAATACCCCAAAAGGAATTATACAACTATTAATTAATTATAGTGTAGATCCGGTATTCCTAGTAAGAGATTTTTATCTTTATTGGTTTCAAAATTATCGACCAAATTTTGTTTTAGAAAAAACGGAAGGAAAAAAATCGTATTAATCTACATAATAGGATAATTTCCGTTCCATTAATTAAACATCTCGTGAGCTAATGAGTTTCAGGGCTCTTAATACGAAAAAAAAAACATCGCTCATTAATTGTACTCTTCCATACCCTTTAGCTGTCTCCGCCCGCGTCTTCGTGGCTTCGCGTAAAGCGTCCAATTAGAAACAGTAATTGGCAACGAAGAGTGAGGGGAGAAATCGTGATTTTCGTAACGATACTTTAGATTCGAACGGAAGCAGACGCTTCGCGGGCGCTTCGAGCTAACTTCGCGGTGCTCTCCAAGTATTCCGCCATGATGATTAGCCGTCTTAGTTGTAAGATAATTCGATTAAGTAAAGTTCCTCGAGAAAACGCCCTCAGCGGAAAAGTAGAAACTCAGCGAGAGGCACGGGGAGTCTCATTTTACGCGAATAAATTAATGAAGAAATTTAGAAATAGAATGAAGAGTGTTAACAGGGACGGGCCTATAGTCCAAGAGGCGGATTAATATTAATTAATTAGAGTGATTTTCATAGTAATCTTTTTCGGTTATCTCGCGCAGTAAACGTTGAAAATTATATCATCAAGTCTATCACGACATCGACTCTTCATTCGGACGTTAGAGGTCCATACTTTGGTTGTCACTTTCTGCTAGTAAAGATTATCGGGGCTCAAGTGGTCCTGTTTTACTTAATCTATTCACTCGTCGAAACCTTCACAGAGAGGTTGATCTCGATTTCCAGACATCATAGACCACAAGATAATAGACACATTCAGTTTCGTAAAAGACAGGCTAAACCCGCGCTACATTACGTACTTATATCATATACATATAGTTTACGCTACCCGTTTAAGCTACGCATTTTCTACAGCGGGCTTAGTGTCTAATTTCTCAACATTACGTTTCAAATGGGAAATAACGAAATCTGAAATGAGTGCCAAATAAAGAAATAAAATCAACGCACTCCACTATTTGATCTTACGCCACAAACACCGAGTGGAAATGTTCACGTAAAAATCTATATAACCCTCGTTCCCCTCCGGCTAAATATAGACTTGGGAATTTTTCCGCTTTTGGGTGTGTTCCCACGGTTAAACTGTAATTTAACCTTTTCGTTGGAAGCTACCTTTAAAAAACCCGGCCAACTGCTAAAATTCCAAATATTTACGCTCTTCTCGACGTAAACGAGGGGCTGCTTATAATGAATGAACGAATGCGGGGGGGGGGGGGGGGGGACGTGTAGAAGCGGGTTTCGGAATAAATCCATCAAAGATTCCGAGTTTCGAATCGCTTTCAGGAAAGAGAGTATATCCTGTCGGAAAAATCGTTCTCTCTCCGCTCTTTTTGTCTTAAATGTCTGCCACCGCCCATTTCCGCCGTTAAGAGAAAGTCACTCTCCGTATTAAAAACTAGATCCCACTGGCACACCATCATCGGAGCAAAAGCTAGATCGCCGCCGGCTGCTCATTTTCTGACGGCTTTGGTCCACGAAAACAAAAGACCGCGTATCCCATCGGACCAAACGAACTTAAACAACGGGTCAGGGTTGCCAATGCGACGCCAATCGCGTTGCTTTGGGCTGGAAATATTAATACGGAGCCAACTAATACATCGATAGTTTAAAAGTTTATGTTTTTCCTATATTTCTCGGATAAACTGATAAAATTTAAACTTCAGTTATTTCGATAAGCTTTAGTGTATAGTTCTCAAAGTAGCTACTACGAAGCGCTTTTTTCAACCTTTGTTAATATTAAACCACTAACTAACAAGGAGAGTACCCGAGGTGTTTATTGCCGATTTAGTTCAAAGTCGGCCGTAATGTAGACCTATATGAGATATGAAATTTCCCAAAAGGAGACGTTGCACTACCCATTCGATTTGCCGTGGCAACCGAAAATGTTTTTGACCACTTACAACCAAAATAAGATTTTTTCCTTATTTTACCCAAAATTTGTTAAAAATTTTCCCTAAAAATGTTTCAATTTACCCAAACTTGATGAAATTTACCTAAACGTGGTCCAAATTACACATTTCGTGATTTTCTAAATTTTTCTAAATTTTCGTAGCTAGGACCATGTGAAACCGAGAAAATCCCATGCTTTTTTAAATGGAGATTTTATTGTTTTAAGTGATCAAAAACATTTTCGGTTGCCATAGCAAATCGAATGGGTAGTGCAACGTCTCCTTTTGGGAAATTTCATATTTCATATAGGTCTACATTACGCCCGACTTTGAACAAAATCGGCAATAAACACCTCGGGTACTCTCCTTGTAAGTAGGCCTAACTTAGTAGAACGAAGGGTGAAACATGTATTTGCGAACTTGCAAGCTACAAAAACGCGAGTCTGCGCACTTGATACTTTTCAAGAAGGGATTCGAATTCGGGGATGGGGAAACCTTGATTTTGATAACTGCACCTCGTTACGTCAAATCACCAAAATTATTGGGGGTAGTGGGCACCACCCTTTATCAGACGACGTCATGACGTAAGGGAAGAGAGTCTTCGCGAGATAGGCGGAAATAAATTTTCATCCACTGACTTTCGAAATTTACCTATTAACGTCTATAGAAGAGGTCTTTGATGCGAAACTCTTAATTTAAGACAAACTTTCTACGTTGGGCTATAAACAAAAGTTTTAAAAACAAAGCAATATCGCGTTTTGACTGGCAGCCCCGCAAAGAGGCGGCTTCGGGTATCGGCGGACCTTGGGCGAAACGGGACTTTTTTGCCATCGTTTTCCCGAACGCGTCAACTCCCCAACTCTGGAGGGAAAAAGCCATTTTCTTTTGTTACAAAACGCGCAGTTTTCGGGAGCGTTGGGTTCGTGCACCCTTATAATACATACGCGATAGAATTCAACACGGAAAGGTTTCAAGGCTCCGTGAAAGGTCAAGAACGCCATTATACAGATCTCACGAGAAAACACTGGGATTTCCTAAAGGGCGTGCAATCAGAAAATAATAATACGCGACACACGCTAAGCGCAGTTTGAAGCTATGAAATATTACTCCGCGTATGCAGGTAGTAATTTAAACGGGAAATACGCGTCTCTAATCGGTGTCGTCGGATTCACTTCAATTTCGAATATAATTGAGAAATCATTAGGTCTAGGACATGGGAAAGCGCTCGAAAATATAATCGCCAAGCATATTTGCTATAAGGCGTTTCCATTTCGTAACGCTATCTGTCATCTTAAAATTGTTCTATTTCTAAATGTGATTATTTAAGGTACATTTGACGACATAGGCTACGCAATAGCTTTACACTTACTGCCCCTTACAAGAAAACACTGAGAAAAAGAAAGTCTGTAGAATATGTAAAGTAATTTGTTAGTCATTATTTGAGCTCAGTTTCTTTAAGACAAAAATAAAAGTAGTATCTAGCAAAATTTTAGGAAAATTAATCCAGGAATGATTAACTTAACTCTGCTAAATTTTCTATATGTTTATCAATTATTTATTTGCAGCACTCTGAGAGTGACCTGCCAGAATGCTCGGAAAACGCCGTGTGCAACCGTGTCGATGTGTACGCGACGCCATGGATAGAGAGACAGTGTCGTTGTCCGAACAAAGCCCGATGCTCGGACACACTCAACAAAGACGACGGATTCACCATAGTTGACAAATCAAGACAGTTTAAGGTACGCCGTTAATAGTTCACTTAATTACTATTTTACGTGAAAATTAACAATAATTCCTGGTTTGCAGCTGTGTCAACCAGTAAATGCGCTACCAGCCTGCAGATATTTCAAAGATATAACGTGGACGCTGACAATACAGCCGGGGAATACCACGACGCAGAAAGTGAACTGCCTGTGTCCAAAACACAGCGTCGCCTATATGTTCAAGCACCAAGAGGTGGAAACTGAAGACGGTGTCGCCAACAGTTATCATTTTGCGTGCGACCCTCAATTTGTAAGTATCGTTAGAAGTATATTGACTACACTTTCGCCAAGAATTAAACGAAATCAAATAGTTGGCGCTAGGTTACTAAACAAGGCACCTTATAAAAAGATAATTTCGACACTTGATTATTAACCTATTTAAACTTAAAAACCAAAACATTAAGTTGTTAGCTTCCAAATTACCTTGTTTTAAGAAATAACACCAAATAAATGTTAAAACTTCTGGGAATAAAAAACGTTTCGTTTGAATTTAGGCGGAAAATCGCTCGCTTTAAAACTTCCTTCGAACTTGCGAAGGTACTTCTTTTACTAGAGATTTTTAACCCAATATTTATAATATATTTCCAGAGGCTAATGTGCCAGCGCAAAGAACCTTGCCGTCTGTTTTCGGTCAAAAAACGAATGGACGTCGAGGAAGTCAACACGAACACGTTGTGTCAATGCCCGCACAGATACCGTTGTCCGGAGCATCACACGGACAACCACGTAATTTTCGGAGCGGCGTACAAGCAAGAGCACATGAAGACGTACAGCGGGTACTGCTCGGAAAAGACCCGATAAGGTCACGCGACCTCGAACTGGCAACGACGATACGGAAACGCGGCCAGTTTATGTGCAATACGAGAGAAACAGTAAACGCCCAATTGGGCTGAAACGCTGTAAATTGTATATTTAGAAATATTATTCGCGCTACAACGAATGTCAAGATCAAAAAGTACAATTTCGTTTATTTTCTTCAATTATTATTTTGACAGCTCAACCGTGCCATCAACTTACAATCTAATGCCTAAATTAGGATTGAATCACACCACACTTGATTTATATCTAGCACGAATCGTTCGCGCGCGTCCTTACAGAGATTTTTCATCCAAGCACGTTGCTATTGCAAATGTTTGCGTTAAATATTGCTTAAAGTTATTTCTATAAAGCGGTTGCGTTTAATTAACTTCGTCATCATGTTGTGTAAATATTATCAAAGCTGGTAAGCGTGAATTTCAGATCGGTTTCGTAGTTTATCAGTGTGAGGAAAGTAGAGCGTATTATCGGCAACCGGTTTATAACTACGCGTCAACTTAACTGTTGGAACAGTGACATTAAGAGCTTAATATCCGGTTTTCGAATATTCCCTCAGAAACGTTCGAACTCTTACTCGTAACAGTTTTAAAAGTTTAGAATACCACATTACAGAAATAATTGAAGACCCTGATAATTTTTCAATGCATACTAAGATTGACTTAAGTTGTCTAGAGCTCTAGCAGAAGTTGATCCTGCATCTAGACGTTTAAACAGAAACGATAGAATCTTCCGACTGCTTTAGCCAGTAAGCTTGGCAAAACGGCTTGCAAAGCTATGCGGGAAGCCTAAACGTTCCCGTTTAAACGTGGGTCTCTCAACTTCCGTAACAACTGCCTGTATAATATGCATTAACCCATATAGCATCAACCCCATTGTAATGTTGTTTTCGCAATTATTTCTAAGATTCGTATAGTCGTATTATTGCCTTCTGTAAGATTAAATCCTAACCTTTGAAAAATAATCATTTCGTGTATAGAAAAGTTGTCAATGTATATTTTGTAATTAAAAGAGGTTTGAAATATAATTAGTTAAGTCATTTACTTATATAAAATAACACTTACTGTTCAACTTTAAGAGTTTATTCTCCATTTATACAGATTTACCGGTCAAGGGGTACTCTCTAGTCGCACCCAATCATTCGTAAAGTTAGGTTGATTAGAAAATAGGACAAGCTACCAGATATAGATCATGCTGAGAGTCAAAAGGGCAGGAAGTGGAAACCACAATTACAACACCTCAATTGCGATAATTTCTTAATATGAATCGAACTCTATCTATACCCATACCACCCAAAATATACTGTAGAATTGACAATTGCCAGTTTTAAACTTAACAGAAAGTAACAAACAACAGCGATTTTGGGGGGAAACCAAGTCTTATTAGTCATTGACCTTCCAGGCGAATAAATAACTTAAGTTTTCATTTCGCCTGGAAGATGTGTAGTCCAAGATGAAAACAACCACAACAAAAAGAGCATTTACATAACGTAGACACAGCTGTAGCCCTAATATTTTCTGCCATTATTAGACCGCTTATTTTTTCCAATGGACAAACAGCATTGGTGACATCTTCGACAAATGAACTAATGGAACCGAATCGTTAGCCGAACCTCCTTTCTTCAAATTGCATCGCCAACCACGGCTCCTACCAAACGAATCATGAAACTTTTCAACCCGAATTCCAAACACGCGTGTAACACCGATAGATAACATACAAAAACGATAATATATTAGGCCTAGCGGTGTTGGCTTATTTTACTATTTGGATGGAAATCTGTCCAACAACACACACCGTGGCGCAACAAGAGGCGCTGTCATAAAAGCAGCGAGCTAACTATCCAGATTTGGGCGCTGTAGTTTATTTGTCCAAGGAGACATCATTATATCCCAAAGAGAAACCAGTCTATTATATTTAGTACGCGTTACGGAAAAATGAAACATTCGCGGAAATAAACGAAGGTGAAATTCCGTCAAATTCCAAAAATCAAATTAGAAAACAATGCAAAGGAAACCCAATTTTTCCTGCAAGAATATGTATATAATTTTCTTTTTCCAAATAATTCCCCAATAAAAGCTACAATACAGAAATGAGCCGAAATCGTCCGGAATTGAACCACACCAAATTGGCTGACCAATCATGGACCATTATTAAATCTTCAAATAGAAATACGTCAGGATAAAATAAAAAAAAAATAATAAGGTAAAAATGAGTTTTTTTCGAGAAATCGAGTTAAATTACTTTCCTCCATATGTAAAAGTTAGATTCAAGGCGAAAAGTATTGAAAACATCCGGTTCTCGAAATAAAGTTTCAGGTGAAATATGACTTGGGGAAAAAGGTTGAGGCAGATATAAATACGCTCTTAATTAAGAATCCCAAAAAAGTTTCTACACAGACCTATCCGTTAAGTTATTTATGTAATATCTGTACCATAAGTAACATAACCACTGATAAGTACGCCTGACGGTATTTTCGTTTATATGAAACCTTGTTTACGGGACATGACGTAATTTATGTCACTTACAACTTCGTAACGAAAAACACGTCATCATCAAGTTTATAAATGGGATACGAAAGTTAGTTCCCTTGACAATCTATAGTTTATTCATATAAATTTGAAATTTAAACTAGAGTGACAAAAATTGGCATGGTAACTTCGTTTTAAAACAATATTTAATTCAAGACAGAACAGAAAAGCAACGCTTGAAAAAGAGTGCAAGTGCAAATTTATTTGGTCTGGGAGCACGCCTAAAATGTTCGCTTCATGCAAACGTTCTAAATTACGTAATAGATTTAAAGATACAGGATAGCCAACCATGTGTCATTCATGGCGGTTGAGTAAAGTTCGAAGTGAGAGAACCATGGATTCGAGTTATTTACGTTTTATTCATTTAATACAAGAGCGTAATACAATTAGAAACTGATTATATTAAACTGAAAACCCAAATAATTTTGATTCCTTATTCCAAATATAAGTTATGGCTGAATTTGATTTTAATAGCTTGAAAGTAACTGAAGTACGGAGTTTATGTATTTTATTTAAGTATTTAAATTTCAACAAATACAATACCACCATCACCAACATGCGAAATATTACTTAAAGAAAGCGCCGAAGAACATGGTATGAAAATGTATTTATGTTATTACGGATAGAAATAAAATAAAAATTGTACCTGATGTGGTAATTCTCAAACTGTTCCGCGTGTCATCCTTTAGGGACCTCGTTTTCAATAATCCACCAACTAGTTAGCTGATTAAATTTATACAATAGAACTTCGTTACAAGTTTACTTTAAAACGAGTAAAAATTGCAACTAAATGTGTGGAAATATTGGAAATATAAATGTTGAATTGGTTTCTTTCATTTATCGAACTGATCAAGACAACAAGAGAAAACTATATTATTCGTAAAAATTTTTCGTTTCAATTAGGGATGCACCGATATTGGTACGGCCGATATATCGGCTATTCGTGGCCGATAATATCGGCCGATTTTAACAAGGTTATCTATCATAACAGTAGTGTATATGATATAATCATTGTAATAGATGATTCAGTACACTGTCATACCATTTTATTGTAATTTTTCATGAAAAAATGTTTGCAAGAGCATATCCGAATATGCTTCTTTTCATTTTACGTGATGCATATTTTCTATGACACATCGAATATTGTTGTTTTTTATTTGTTTAAACTCGTAACCCCCCGTCTAAGAAAAGATACGATGTAGCTTCTGAAGTCTGGCGTCCGTGACGCGCTCATTCAAATAAAATTTATAATTAGTTAGTTAATCGAGAATTTTCCTATTTTTAAATGTTTTCCTGAAAATATTTTTCAAATACCGGTATCGGCCAATATCGGCTTACAAGCGAAGCCGATATTGGTCGATACCGATATTAGAAAAATAGGCCAATATATCGGTGCATTCCTAATTTCAATTAACATTCACTACTATTTAACCACGATTCGATGTACCAAGTCAAAGAATAATTAGCGCCATCTATGTTCAACTTTATTCGTAAAACGTTATTTAAGAAAAAAAAAAACAAATTACTAACTGCCGAATCAATCTTAAATTTTTTAAAGTTAAAAGCCGATCGATAAAAAAAAACAGAATTTCTGGAATTATTCTCAGCGTCATAAAGATGGCGATAGCATCGTACCGTACCCCGCTTTTTACGAACAGGCCATCGACAAATGGCCAACAAAAACTGTCCTTATAAAATTATTAAGAAGCGCGCCGTCTATAATTTTATAAGGCCGGTTTTTGTTTCCGCCAATCCCAAAGGAAACGGGCAAGCTAAAAGGCTGCAATTAGGGTGGAATCGGGCTATCCACGCCATCTGAAGAGCGCTTTGAACATTGTCGCCATGGTTACGGCGGAAATGTTGAAGTCGGCGAGCCACTGCGCATCACGTCGTGCGCAGTGACGCTATTTTAGTGTTTGTGTTTTTCGCGTCCATAACCATAACCGCGGAAAATTAAAAATGCTAAAACTTATTTGCACGATAAAAACCGATTTCGGAAAGAAATAAAATGCTCATTTCATAACTATGTAATATTACCAGAATTATTTTATACTAATCTCGGAATATTAGAGTTTTTCATTTTCAGCGAAGTTCAAGACCGTATATATAAATTTCTAGAGACAAAAGCCTGGAAATGAAATAGAAAGCAATTACACATAAGCTTTCTAAGCTTATTTTATTTCCATGCCAGTAATTTTAAAACGTTTATAAAACTGTAATTTATGGTAACGTAGATTCTTGTGAACGTAATGATTTTCATAGTTGTTTAAATTACTTATATAATGTCGTTAAAATAATAAATCTGTCTTTTTTACAACTCTACAATGTCGAAAACCGATCGAAGAACATGACGTTATTCCACGTGATCATATTTAGTTTAAATTTTTATTTATTAGATGGCGCGGATTTGCCCGATTCCACTCTTCTAGCTGGTACATATACCCCGAATCCGATCGTGGTTCTAGCATGGTTCTAGTCTCAGTTCTATTTCTACGTAAACAGCGGAGTACGGTACGACGCTATCGCCATCTTTATGTCGTTGAGAATAATTCCAGGATTCAGTTTTTTATTTTATCGATCGGCTTTAGCTTTAGAAAATTTAAGATTGATTCGATAATTAGTAATTTGGTATTTTATTTCTCAAATAACGTTTTACGAATGAAGTTGAACATAGATGGCGCAAATTATTTATTGACTCAGTACATTGAATTGTGGTTGGTTTGTATTTTATTATATTATCAAGAAATTATGCATATAAATATTTAATTTCCCCATAGTTTTCCAATGCATATATATCATTTATGGTTTTTTCCAGAAAGTGTTTAGTAACTAATTACTCGTACAAGTTACAATGAACTCTAATAGTGCTTCCAGTTCACACCGGCAATGCTTTGAGAACGACAACAATTTTGAATACAGCCAGAAGGAAATGGACAGAATTTCATAAGCTACAAAATAATTGAAGTCAAAATTTTATTATCGCCACCTAGGGACTAATATTCCCAACAGATATCAGCGACGGGAACACCTATTACCCATAATTCCATAGTGAAATTTATCGGAAACAGATTAATTGGATTTAAAGTGTTTGTTTGTCATTTACAATTTTATGTTAACTTTTGTGTCTTGTCTTAATTACTTAATTATTGGAATAGTATACACATAAAGCGATTTTTACAGAGTTACCCGCGATTACTTTATTTAAAAAATAGTAGTCTTATCGGAAGTAAATGAACGTCCAACACCTTGATGAAGGTTTTTGTATTAGTCATTTTAATGTATGACCACATTTTATTTTTTTAAATTATTGCAGAGCGAACTTCACCGTTGACAGTATGGACTTTCTCAACATGGCGTTGTTTTATTAGAATAACGCTAAAATAAATGGTTTAAATTATTCCTTTACAGGGCCGGGAAATAAGTTGATTAAAAAAATTATAGTTGTTACGTTTTAAAAACTGTTGAAACTGTAATGAATAGCAATAAAACCAAATCTGTAATTCATTATAAATTTCGATAACGATAAATATGATACGAGTAGATTTTAAATTATCAACTATTTCACTAAATAAAACAAATTACATCCATTTATATGTCATTCTCATAAAAAAAGTACTTCAAAACTGATGGTTTTAAATTGTTTCGTCAAGTATAACCTTTAAGAAAAATAATGAATAGGTTAGTAATAAAATTGCTCTGAACAAATTCGTGAATAATTATAGTTGAATCACCAAAAAATATATAATTATTCTATGAAAAATCAAACAGCAGGGGAACTGATCCAAAATGACATAAGTCGTGACCGACATAATTAACCGAAATTATACTTCTATAGATAAATAATGGGTAGAAAATGGTGAAATTACGCCCTGGTTATATATATAATTTCATATAGACATGTGATAAGAAAAAAGGAATTCCACACGTGACTTTCGTTGAAAACATTAAAGTGTTTTGAAAATTGGTGGCTGTGACTGTATTTAAAATATGAATTTCACATAACTGCATTTTTCCACCAGTTTACGAAGTGCGTTGTTTAGAAGAATCTTCTAAATCATATTCTACTACAGATTTGGGAGGGAGTATTTCGTGGATCCTCCATCTACAGTGTCTATCTTTATATTCCCTTTAATGCTTTCAAAAACCGACTTCCAAGAAGTTTCATTTTCTGGAAACATACCTCGTTTCGCAAAATAATTGTATTGTTTCATATTGAAAAGTTTTTCTATAAATAAAATACCACAAGCTGCCCTTTGGTAATAAATCAAAGGCGTACAGCGGAGTTTTAAAAGGTGGCATTCCAACTCGAGAGGTATTGAAAAGCGAAGAATAACATCTAAATCGAGTTTCCGGAAAGTTGCGAAATGAAATGTTTTCCGTAAACAAACACGATGCGATAGAATCGGTAATTACCGAGGTTAAAACGCCGAGTACGCGTGGAGAATACGTCCACCCTCTAAAGCTACCGTGAGTCATTGCTTACGCCTAAAAAGCGTTTATACGAAATAATTCGACTTAGTAAATGCTTTGAGAAACCTATATACACTCGACGTTTGCTTGGATAGATTGTTGGATTCTTAACCTCTTGATTGCGATTTAAGGGAGCGTGAAATAAGCCTTTTAATAGCAGCATCGTTTAAAACGTATTGATTGTCCAAGAGAATTTTACACCCATTTTCCCTTGGCTTACCCAAATGTTCCGGTTGGTAAACAATAGCAATTGGAATACTTTGCTTTCGATTTCCTAAAGCATTTAAAATCCATTAATTAAAGGAAATTTCAGAGTTCATGCAATCTTAAAATGAAAAGTTTTCCGTTAGTGAGTTTAAGCAGTAATAAATAAACGCGAAGGAAATAAGTAGAAGTGGTTTAATTTATTTTTATATAATTAATAAATAATACAATAATAAATATTAATAGAAAAAACTACTTCATGGTAGAAGAATTGTGAAAATTAATATTAATAAATGTTTTAACACGAATGTATTTATTTATGACTATTTGGTACCATCGTTTAAATTTCCTCCGTCACGAAAAAGGGGAAGAGAAAACGTCAGCCGGATATGGTAAAACCGCGTCGACATGATTGACTTTAAGGGGAGTAGCATTCTGGCTGACCATGAAGTGGTTTGTCGTAAGCGCTAAAAATCATCTTAACATAGTCATTATCTAAATTTGTAAATAAATACATTCTTAGTCTGAAAGAGAAGTATCAATCGTCTACGTTTAATTCAATATATTGTCTTTTTAACCATAGCTAAGAAATGGCTTTATAAGATTATTTCTCACCTATTTTAAGCAAAGTTACACGTACAATGAATGGGCTTAAAGGGACTGTCTATGCTTCTTCCAAAATTATATAGCTAACTTGGCAGTGTTTCCAACGCATTTTGAAATTCTTGTTGAACCTTTGGCTGTTTTTTTATAGTTAACTCATCTAATAGCTTCCTATCACGAGTAATTTAGGGTGGGAGCGCGCAAACTTCAGTGACACAGTTTCCCAAAGAGCAAAGTTCGCCCTGGGAAGCCAAAGACAATTTCCGCAAGTCCGCTACTGACACGGGAAAATACAAGAAAACAACAAAAAACGGGGAGGAAAATTCTTTGAATTCTTCCTAATAAGTGATCCTCCATCGTCATAAAAACTAGACTGAAACGCGTATATTGAAAACCCATTAGAATCGAAACACGTTCAGGGTTAAAGAAAAAGTTTACAATCTTAAAGGCTATATCACTATACAAGGTGTTCGTTCATATTATTGAAACGACGTATCCTTATCCTTGACTGAAACGGCGAAAAGATCGTTAGTCGCATAGGCATGGCAAAAACTAATCGATCTAATAACAGCTACCTGAATTACGGGTCAATGGGGCCATAACTTTAGACTTTACCAGGGTGTCGGAGTCGTGCACTTGTAACCCTCAAGGGTAGTGGCGCAATGGGAGATGCTTCCCTTGGTCAGTTGGTACTACGCATCCACCTTCCCTTCAAGGCGTCCTCTAGTAGGCTAGGTCCGTTGCCGCATCTTTCGGCGGGTCATCAAGGCTCGCGTCAACAGTAATGTTCTCCCGCTGCCTATGGCTGTTGGTCACCCGTTCAGGCTGTGGACGTTATCGCCGAACATTATGATTACCGGTTACATAGGATGATCCGATATCCCAGGTGCAACGGTACATAAAAATCGAATCAATATACTTAAGGCAAACAATGTGGCTTTGAAGACGCTAGGACATTTTATTCAACAATTTAGATACTATTAGAAGACTTTCTAAGAAAATACGAGGCTTTCCACGCAACCATTTTCCAAGATAGTGGCCAAATAATGGTTCTAGTGAAGTGTTCATAATGTCGTAAGCCTACTTTTACCAATTTTCGTAAATATTTCTAGACTTCTAGACATTCTTCCCATTCTTGCAAGCAAGTCAAGAATTCTTTATTACTCTTATAAGATTGTCGCGCCACGAGCAGGTATTGATGGTACCGTGACTTTCCCAACTAGGGTTAAAATCCCTGTAATCAGTTCGACATGTAAATGTCGACATTTTCAAAATAGTCGCATTGGTTTTTATTTATTTAGGGATAAATCGGCTCTTGCGAAGTTCGCGAACACCCTGTAAACGTGGAATAACTCTGAGGAACATCTTCAATGATGCAGAAACAATTTACACTTCTTAGAGGCTATTAATCTAACCGGTAGCACTAGCAACAATGCCACAATACGCCCACTCAAGCGAAACAAGCTATAAAGAAAGTTGCCTCAATTTTTGTAATTTACAACATTTTTTGGCGCCATCTAAATTTGAAATACGGAAAATTGCATTACGGGGGAACTCGTTTACAGTTAATTTGATGAAAAACTCGGGAAGGTCGCGCTATTCAGGATGAAATTGTTCCGCGTACTTAAATGTAAATACATTTCTGGAGTTGATGTATTTCAAAAAATATCGTCGGAATGTTCCAGACACGACAACTAGGGATCTAGGTATTCACACTCAAACTTCTGGAATGTTCTAGTTAGCGCGTCATTATATTAAATTGGCCCTCTTGTAGTGTAAGATAACCATAATTGAGCGGAGGGAAATAGGTCATCTTCCGACAATAGAGGAAACTTAAATTAAATACACGAAATTGTATTTATGAAATCAATAATATAAAATTGCGAATTTTATTATGTATCATTTTCTTTTACAACAACCTTAACTTACTTTCGAAACCGAGTTAAATCTACTTAATTTTTGATTTTACAGATATTTTTCAGAATCGCCCTTAAAATCTTTTAAAGTTATGTAAATATAATTTTTGCAAATCGTACAGTGAAGCTTAGTTCGAACTAGCACTAGGCGCGTAAAAATTGTACGTGACAATGCTGAAAAACTCTCCGTTATACGTGCGCTAGTGGAACCCAACTGGTGATAAACCATGGGTCTTCAGGTATAAATTAGGCATTGATATTATAGTATTTCGATCTTGCACCTCTAATAAAAAAAAATTGTTTTTCAAAAGTGGTTTTATATCCCAAATTTTTCAGAAATTGAAAATAAATTTTACTATAATTTTTCCAAGATTTTGATTGAATAGTTTCATTAAATGCCAAACATACGATAAAAATATTATAACTCAATTTGGAGAAATAACCGCACCGCCATCTATCGGCTTTAAAAATATTAGGATGGTATGTACTTGTCACAACAAAGGGAAGCTCGGCTGAAGTCTTATAGGTCACCGAGGACACGCTGAGGTATGTCTAACTGCGCGTGCGTCAGATATTTTTGAAACTCGCTTATTGATTTGTACCAAAAATAATATGATTATTTAATATTTATTACACCATTTAAGTTAGTCAAATTTAATTTTTTGGAATACGTATTTTTATAACAAAGCGATTTCGTGAAAACATGGTACGTTTAAAGGGAATATAACTAAAAAGGGTTTCAGTATTAGCCGCTCTCTTCTATAGCTTTTGATATTTATAGCGCTGCAATTTGGCTTGTTGCGGTCCTTAAACGCGTTGTAAAATAAATTCCCTCAAATAAAAAATAAATTAACCTAACTAATATGTAAAATAAATAAAAACACCGTACAAAATTTTAACTTTACAATACAAACTTAAGCAAATTTCACATTTACGAGTCATTCAACCCAAAAGAACGGACGACGCTTAACATTAAAAAGAAATATCCTGTTATAATCAGATTTTAAAGCCAATTAAACGTTATACGGGAAGCGGATTTATTTGATTAGTGATATAGCAATTTTCTTTTTGGAATATAATAATAAACATTATACTAAAATATACTATCACGCCGAGTAAAGGACCATCGTAAAAGCAATAAAAATAAGGGTCAACGAAAAAAAAATGACAAAAGTTCTCATAGAAGTTTAACAAATGCCCAAGTTTCCATTAAAATTGGACGCAACAATGAACGAGGTTGTTCGGTCTAAATATTTTCCACAAAATATAAAAAAAAATAGAATATAGACTAGATACGTTTTATCAGTCAGAAAATAAAATTATTCGCGGCTAACAATTGCCCGTCCAACAAAACAGCCGCTTTGTTAAAATTAAGAACGCACTGTCCCATTTCACACTGGCGTTTCGATCTTTGAAGTGGCGTAGTTAATAGCATTGACCATCCCATGATCGTTTCGATTTCGCTCCCTCAATCACAAAATACGGCAACTACGATTTTCGCTAAAAACCTTTGATACAATTAAAACATTGGATTACTTAAGTTAAAAGAATGTTTTTATACAGATTGGCGCGGAGGCTGGAAATTTGGAAGCAGAATATTTGCGATGGTTTCCCTACTACTATACAGGGTTTTTCAATTTGCTCGAAATATCATGAAATGTACTCGAAATAATCATGAAGTGTTCTCGAAATAATTATGAAATGATCTCGAAATATCCTTAAAATGGTTTCGAAATATCCTTAAAATGGTCTCGAAATATCCTAAAATGGTCTCGAAATATCCTAAAAATGGTCTCGAAATATCCTTAAAATGGTCTGGTAATATCATGATATGGTCTCGAAATATCCAACAAATGGCCTAGAATTTTGAAATATCCTAAAATTGGCCTTGAAATAACCGAAACATTTACCTCAAAATATTTCAAACGATGATATTCATATATTCTGAAACTTACGTCGAAAATGCTAAATCGAACCTCAAAAATCCCTATAATTACGTCAAACTATCCAACAAATGGCGTCCATTTGCAAGATAAGTTATGATTTGGTTATAATGAAAATAAATACAAATTCTAAAAGAATGAATGCAAGTCATTAAACTGTATTTATGTATAAATAATTTGACGTAATTATTATAGGAATTTTTGAGGTACGTTTTAGCATGCATTTTTGACGTAAGTTTCAGAATATTTGGATGTCATCTCTTAAAATATTTTGAGGTAAACGTTAAGGTTATTTCAAGGCCAATTTTAGGATATTTCAAATTTCTAGGCCATTTGTTGGATACTTCGAGACCATTTCATGATATTTCGAGACCATTTTAATTATATTTCGAGAACATTTCGTAATTATTTCGAGAACATTTCATGATATTTCGAGAACACTTCATGATATTTCGAGACGATTTTTATGATATTTCGAGAACATTTCATGATTATTTCGAGAACATTTAATAATATTTCGAGAGCATTTCATGATATTTCGAGACCATTTTGAGGACATTTCGAGACCATTTTTTTTAATATTTCGGGACCATTTTTATTTTCTTTCGAGACCATTTTTATTTTCTTTCGAGACCATTTTAATTATCTTTCGAGACCATTTGAATTATCTTTCGAGACCATTTGAATTATCTTTCGAGATCATTTTAATTATCTTTCGAGACCATTTTAATTATCTTTCGAGACCATTTTAATTATCTTTCGAGACCATTTTAATTATCTTTCGCGACAATTTTAATTATCTTTCGAGATCATTTTAATTATCTTTCGAGACCATTTTAATTATCTTTCGAAACCATTTTAATTATCTTTCGATACCATTTTAATTATCTTTCGAGACAATTTTAATTATCTTTCGAGACCATTTTAATTATCTTTTGAGACCATTTTAAATATCTTTCGAGACCATTTTAAATATCTTTCGAGACCATTTTTATGATCTTCCGAGAACATTATTTTTATCTTCCGAGACCATTATTTTTATCTTCCGAGACCATTATTTTTATCTTCCGAGACCATTTTTATTATCTTTCGAGACCAATACGAGGTTTAAGCGTTAATTAAGTGTTTCAGGGTCAAAACCGATTGACATTAATTAAAAAACCATTTTCAGCACATTCACAATAAACAATTTTTGCATATTTAAAATCGGTTGTCAAATATTACAACCGTTGAAATGGTAACAGCAAATCGTTAACAATTTCTACAACAAAAGAAGAAATACAAAGTAAATTCATTTATTGTTCCGTTACAATGAACATCACTAAATTTAAATAATGGCGGGGAAAAAACGGTTAGCATATCAAAAGAAAACCAAGCTGGAAATGAAGTACTACAGACGCTTTATTTGAATAAAAAAAACCTCGTGAACGCGACATAACAGACAAACTCGCTGGAGTGAAATAAACGATTACCGAGTTATAAAAATGCTTCCTATACTTTCTTATATTCTTCTGCTCGTCGAAAAAAATATCAACAAAGGTCCTGGAGGACATAGAACTGAGCTGACAAAAACGAACCTAACACGGTGGGCAATGAAAAATACACAATAGAGTTTTTTTCTTCAAAATAAATATAATTATAGCGTAGAAATGTCATCGAAAGTGCCATTTTGATGTTAAGTGAGTATTATCAGATATGATTTGATTGATCATAACTGGCGATCTTTATAGACGTAGAATATTTGAATATTATACGATTATGTGGGACAAAATGACCATTAGAAATAGGAAACGTATTAATACGGATAAACGAAAGTTTTCCACAGCCTGAACAGACTTAATGAGTAGAGAGCGGTTGGAGCAGTGAGGCATTTGGATACGATCATCGGTGGAAATTCGAACAAGATAACGGTAAATTACATTTCAGTATATATATACTTTCCAAAAGGCAGATGATGTAAAAATGTTTACACATTTGGTTTCTCCGGAATATTTTAACAGTACCCTTAGCGTCAAAATAGAATCGTTTGGCTTTTTCGACAATTTTACATTTGGTAATGAGTTGCATTTAAGTATTCGAGTAAAGTCATAAGTGAAACGCTTAAAACAAATATCTTCCGACACGGGATGAAAATTACCTAAATTTGCAAGAAACCCAAAGGAAAATGTTAGATCAAATTTGATTCCCATATTGAATAGATCCCGCTCGAAAATTACAATCCAAATTGTATATGTTATATGGAATATTTATATGTTATATATGATCCCAGTACAATTTATGAAAAATAAGCTCATTCCGATTTGGTAAAAAGTATTTGATACAAACACCAGTTGGATCGAAATTTCAATATTGAATCAAATCAATTTCTTGAGGGAAACAACCGTCTTTTTTCGATTCATCACTAACAGAAGCGTGCTTATATTTATTTCCACGATTTCTTTCTCATTCAATATATGACCAATTACTGTCATATACGGAAAAATCTTTGTGGTATTAGCCGCCTTTGCAATATATAATTTACTTCGTAAAATGCAAAAAAAATCAAGGGCTAGGAATTAACCAAATAGTGTTTCCCAAAATTGGGGCATCACTTGTTGACTGATGTGTTCCCAGGGCAACAGTCATATATTTCCCATCTAAAATTTCCGCAGGGTTGCCACAATATTTTCAAATTCCCTGTTCATGTGTAAAGATTTTTTTAACTTAATACTATACTTTTATCGAAAGTAAATAAGTTTACTTCAATTTTAGTATAAAAGTTATGTTTTAACAAAAACAACTATCTTGCAACGTTAAAAAAATTAGAAGAAACTTTAAAGGAAAAGTCCAGGTTGGGTAAAACTTGGGTCTATATCAAAGATCATGTTTAAATATACTAAAAAATATCAGTCGTAAAATTGTATCTTTTTTTAATGACGAGAAATTAATTTTTAAACGAGCGAAATTTAACAAAAAGCGAGCTGCCATTTTCTTTCGCCTTCCCTCCGCAGACCGCACGCGGAGCAAGCGCGCGCGGGGAACAGAGCGCTGTTAAAGCCTATTATAGGGCGAACAGCGCGTGATTAAAGTCCTAAAACGTCACCCCGAAACAAAAAATGGCAGATCGCTTGGCGGTAAATTTCGCTCGTTTAAAAATTAATTTCTCGTCATTAAAAAAATATACAATTTTACGACTGATATTTTTGAGTTTATTTAAACATGATCTTTCAAATAGACCCAAGTTTTACCAAACCTGGACTTTTCCTTTAAGGAACAAAATAATAAGCACATAATTTGTCACAGAACTATAGTAAAATAACGTTCATACAATTTTAAAAATAAAATAAAATTCCCCGACTTTTCCTTGACCTGTGGTAGCTCAGTTTACAATGTCTTTAGCGAAACCCTATGAAGTGTTTCCGACAGAAATTAGTATATACTTTGGTAATCCCATTAGGTTTTTCTTTTTAAATACAATTCACGTGAAAATAGCCTTTGTATTTGAAATCCAGCCGCAAACCGAGCTCAAGGTCGTCACCTTACAAGAGCCCCCGAATTAGTTCAGTGAGATATCTTATTCTATCGCGTGAAGAAAAACAAAGGCTCGTCGGGTTTACGGAGACGGTCTTCGAAATGGAAAAAGAAAACAGTCCGTTAAACGACTATTAGCGCGGCGGCGGGAAGAAGGTTGAGAGGTTGAAAGTTGGCAGCCGATGGCGCGTATCGGCCGCGCTAACGTGAGAAAAACGCGCCGCAGTTTCTCCAGCCCGAAAAAAAGCGACGTCAAATTAGATAGGAACTCTCGGTAATGACCCTGTCAGTGATATTCCCCGGCGCGCTAAGCCTTGGCTAAAAACCACGGAACTCCTCCTACACAATAGAAGAGCAATTCGTTTTGGCTGAACGCCTTCGAGAAATGACCTACCCGCTATTTGAATATTCTCACCGTATGATATAGCTAGACGAGCCTATTCTATTTACCACCGAGATACGTCCGTCTTGGGAACGGTAACGGTTTTCCAAAGAAACACTGACTACTTCGCATTCAACAGTCATAGCGATAAAGAATAGAAATTAGATATAACACCCTTCAATCATTCGATGGTACGCCTGATAAATAGACCTATTGAAGTTTATTTGAATTTGTACGGAAACGAAACGCTTAATTGCTGCCAAATTTAATTGCCTAGTAATAAAATAAATATATTAATAAAAGTAATTAAGGCAAATTGATCGATTCCGAAATGTGGCAACTAAAAAAGAACGCGGAAGGGGAATAGAAAATATTTTAACCGCATTCCGAGTAATTCATATCTCACTGATTAATCGGTGTACACGATTCGCGGAGTGAGTACGTAGTCTCGTCGTAATAGGTGTACAGACAAACTCTCGAGTAATCAGCTCCTCGCTTCACAACAGAACATTTCAAAAATATTTTGCGTGAGGTATACAAAATCCATTCGATCTTGCTGCGCGATTTTTTGAAGTTCTTTGGGGTCCAATATTCCGGAAAGTACATTTTTGAGTTACGATAAATATGCGCTGATATAATGAAAGAGGAGTACGAGCAATAAGATAACAGCATTCTCAATATGCCATAATTTAAGAGCTATTAGCTTTCAAGCGCACCTAAGATTAACAAACAAATACACAAATACATCGAGGGTAACGGCTCATTGGAGAGGTTACGAATTTTACAGTAAAGTACAGGCCAACAATATCAGGATTAAGTTTGCGCGTTAAACACTGTGATTCTTTCCATTGTTTAACAATGAAAGTCACCACAAATGTATTCGGATAAACAGTGAATAAGTAGCCACTACTAAAGCCTCGGTTGTCATGATTTGCGTAAGATATTATCCTACACGGAGAGAGAGCCCGCGATCGTACCGGAGTGTGTTCCCCTCTTACAGGTAGGAAGGGGGTAGATTATACGGGGAAAGGTGGAGAGGCGTGGTTTTTCTTCGGGAATCACGATTTTAACCTGCTGCGACCAGGTTTGACATAAGGCACTGCATTTGACTACTAAAATAAATGCTTTGACTACTAAAATTAATCGAAATCTGGGGCTCACTGGTAATTTTGACTAGTGAAAAATTTAACTAAATATTCATAAATAATCATTTGATGATATTATCAATGAAAATATTTTTAAACTAGTCAAAGACTCTAAGTCATGAAAATATTGTTATCGGCCAAAGTCATTGTAACTCAAGTGATAATAATTTCCTATTTTAATTCTGACGGGTAAAGCAAAATGTTGGCTGCCCTTCTTGTTTCTATACCCCCCTTTTTACCCCCACTAGTCAGGCTGACTACAAAAAAAATATCCTTATGTCCAACCCTGGCTGCAACCAAGGTATTATCCGTTAAACAAAACACTTAATGAAGTTTTGCGAAATAACAAAAAAAAAACGAAATGAGGCACCGTCTTCACGTATATAATACCCTATTGCTATATGTAACCTGAACGTTATATGATTAAAAAATAATTTGAGACATACTGTAAAGTGACTATAAATCGTTCTAAAAGGTTCTAAACTACGATCACCGGGTATTTTATTGGGAATTCGGGCTGCCTTTAGTATTTTTATCAGTCTGACATTGCGAGTGCAGGTTAGACTATTTTTAACCACCAAATATTGAGACTGTTTTCAACCACAATATATCTTAGACCTTGAGAGAATGATACGCAAATTTTATGTACTTCCGGATTTCCAGAAATTTCCGATATTTCTTATGTAATTCTGGATTTCCAGAAAACTAATATTTATCCGGATTTCCATAGATTTCTGGATATTTATCCGGATTTCCGGAAATTTCTAATATTTATCCAGATTTCTAGAGATTTCTAATATTTCTACCAATTTCCAAAAATTTCTAATTTTCATCTGGATTTCCAGAGATTTCTGATATTTATCTGGATTTCCAGAAATTTCTGATATTTATCTGGATTTCCAGAAATTTCTAATATTTATCCGGATTTCCAGAAATTTCTAATATATCTACGAATTTCCCGAGATTTCAAAAATGTCTCCGAATAACTCATATTTCCAATATTTCTTTTGCATTACTATATTTTACTCGATTGAACAATTACATCTACAGATAAAGTATTATTAATTACTTTTCTCTGAATGAAACATAAGACGAAAACGAGGTCAATTGCGGTCAATTTTGATGAAAACTCGGATTTGTTTAAAAGAAACGTTCAATTTCCCTTCACCGCTGTTACTGAAAAATTGGGGATAATTTTAAACATCATTACGAGCACAAATTTCACTTTGAAATCGGTCAATTACTAAGTATAAAAAATTAAATAAGTTTTAAGGTGCTTTAAAAACAACGCGCTTTTAGAAGCACCTAGTAGCGGCAGATCCGAGCAATCGTATCGTCGGATTTCAGGAATTCGCATGGGCAACTAGTAAAATTCAAAAGCCTTTTATTGGGAATGAGTATTTTGTCCCGGAGGTTGAGTTTTTTCAAACGAATACCAATAAACAATTATCGGCGCCACCCGAACTGACCAGCGAGCGACCACGCGGCTCTCCGTTCGGCCTACATCCCCCTCTCACGAACTTTGTAAACAGTACGCGAACGCTCCCGGTTAATGAAGCGAGAAAATGTTTAATCCGCTTCATTATTATATTCATAAATCGCCCGTCAAAGAATAACAAGGGAAAAACAACGAGCGGAAAATGTCCGTTCGGTATTACGGCGATAATTGCGGTTCTGACTGCGACGGGCGCCCCGAAACACGCACAATGCTTTTCATTCTTCAACTCGTTCTTTTTTTCTTTGGCGATTTGAGCGCGACCCAAAAGTCCACCGGGCCGCGAATGAGCATCTAGGGGCCAATGAGCCAAACAACGGAGATTTCATTATCAACTAGCTTCGTGGCGAAAAAAATACAAATAGAAAGGTTTGAAGGGAGAGTCCGAAACTACGTGTCACGCTGTACAATGGGCAAAAAATATTTTGAATCGAAATTTATTTTATTTTATTTTGTTCATTTCAATCACGTTTGTTACCATTTTTCTCTCGACTAACCCAAATTGATGTAATCTATAAAATTATATTATATATTTAAGCGAATGGTTAAAATTAACCTATATATTTGATAAAATAATAACCATCGTAGGTTAAATATATAAATTACGTGGATTAAATTCTATTCTCAATTTAAGAACATCGCTATACCTACATTAATCAAAATAATGACAGTCCTAGGTTTGTGTAATTTTATTTTATCTACCTTGGGTTTGAGTATGTAACATCCAGTAAAGCTTGTACGTTGTGTGAGTTACGCAATTTGTGAAACGTCCTTTTGTTACCACGATAAACTTGGACATTAAATTTTAATTAAACTTATAAGATAAACTCCTGATTAAATCAAATTCTAATCGCTATAAATAAATCCTTACGGAAATGATAGTATTTTGATCAAAGTTACAGAAGAAAATAAAACATATCCCGTTGGTACAATATAAAATTTGATCCTACAAAAGTTAAAACCCCAATGGTAAGTATTTCAAGTAAGAAAACGTTCGAACGTAAATACGAAAAGCTGTCTCCTCTTTCGGTCAGCTTTCAGCAAACAATTTACGACATTGTAGTACCGTAAGTATCGTGACAGTCGTGAAATAGCTAGTACAAGAAATTCGCGGAATTTGTAAGGAGCTTACAATATCACAAAATTTACGACATTTCGCTTTAATATATTGTAATACTCCCAGGAATAATATCCGCGAGGTTGACAGAGGTTAATACGAGATTGAACAACGCCGTAACAAACGATTTTACTTATATATAAAACTTTGCTGGTATAAAATTATAGTAACGTTTCGTAAAAAATGACCCGAAAAAATAATTTTAAGAACATGATCTGACCAGTACAAGTACTTTAAAGCTTCAGTATATAGCTAAGATAATTCTAATTCTACTATGACACTAAGACAATTTCCTCTATGGAATATAAATTGTGTTTAGGGGTCGTTCACAAATTACGTAACGCATTAAGGAGGAATCCCTGTTAACCACTTTTTAAAAACTAGTTAATTTTTTAAATAAAAATTTCCGTCCAGTTAGCACAAAGCCTATATTAATTGGAAATAGCAATATAATTTGTTCGATCCGTGTTAATTAAACCGTTTAAAAATTCGTGACCTAGATGCTGTGACCAGACTTAAGTTATTTAGGATATATAAGCCACCCCCGGACGAGGCTATTAGTTACGGTGCTTCTGTCCCTTTAGACTTGGACTGTTAATTCCGTTTTGAGAGATAATAAAATAAATTACCTCGGATAATCTTGTCCGCCTGGCTCGGTCAAAACAATGAAAACTCGTTCCATTAAAATGTAGACCCTATAGCATGTAGGTAATGCTAATTATTTGTTCTAGTACGAAGTACAGTCAAAAGTAAATAAATACAGATCTTTACTTTTGGTTCGTACAATGTCAGGCCAAAAGGTCGATTGCACAAACGGATATTCTCTTCCATATATGAATTTAAATAATTCAAATATAATTTCAAACAATTTAATTTAAATAATTCCAATATAATTTCAAAGAATTTAATTTTAATAATTATAATATAATTTCAAACAATTAGTTTAAATAATTTCAAAGAATTTAATTTGAAATAATTTAATTTTAATATAATTTCAAAGAATGTAATTTGTAATAATTACAAAGAATTTAATTTGAAATAATTTCAAAGATATTAATTTGAAATAATTTCAAAGAATTTAATTTGAAATAATTTCCAAGAATTTAATTTGAAATAATTTAATTTTAATATAATTTCAAAGAATTTAATTTGAAATAATTTAATTTTAATATAATTTCAAAGAATTTAATTTGAAATAATTTCCAAGAATTTAATTTGAAATAATTTAATTTTAATATAATTTCAAAGAATTTAATTTGAAATAATTTAATTTTAATATAATTTGAAATAATTTAATTTTAATATAATTTCAAAGAATTTAATTTTAATATAATTTCAAAGAATTTAATTTGAAATAATTTAATTTTAATATAATTTGAAATAATTTAATTTTAATATAATTTGAAATAATTTAATTTTGAAATAATTTCAAAGAATTTAATATTAAATAATTTTAAATAATTTAGTAAAATATAATTCAAAATAATACAATAATTTACTATATTTTAATGCGATTCAATGAAATAATTTAATGTTTTGATGCGATTAAACGAAATAATTTAATTTTAATATAATTTCAAAGAATTTAATATTAAATAATTTGAAATAATTTAATTAAATTGGCTATATTTTAATGCTATTCAATGAAATAATTTAATGTTTTAATGCAAAATAATAAAATTATTTACTATATTTTAATGCAAATCAATGAAATAATTTAATATGTTTTGATGCGATTAAATGAAATAATTTATTATTTTAATGCGATTCAATGTAATAATTTAATATATTTTAATGCAATTCATTGAAATAATTTAATGTTTTCATGAGATTCAATGAAATAATTTAATTCAATTCAATCAAAATAATTTAATGCAATTCAATCAAAATAATTTAATGCAATTCAATCAAAATAATTTAATGCAATTCAATCAAAATAATTTATTGCAATTCAATCAAAATAATTTAATGCAATTCAATCAAAATAATTTAATGCAATTCAATCAAAATAATTTAATGCAATTCAATTAAAATAATTTAATGCAATTCAATCAAAATAATTTAATGCAATTCAATCAAAATAATTTAATGCAATTCAATCAAAATAATTTAATGCAATTCAATCTAAATAATTGAATATATTATAATGCAATTCAATCTAAATAATTGAATATATTATAATGCAATTCAATCTAAATAATTGAATATATTATAATGCAATTCAATGAAATAAGGAAATATATTATAATGCAATTCAATCTAAATAATTGAATATATTATAATGCAATTCAATGAAATAAGGAAATATATTATAATGCAATTCAATGAAATAAGGAAATATATTATAATGCAATTCAATGAAATAATGAAATATATTTTAATGCAATTCAATGAAATAATGAAATATATTTTAATGCAATTCAATGAAATAATGAAATATATTTTAATGCAATTCAATGAAATAATTTAATATATTTTAATGCAATTCAATCAAAATAATTTAATATATTTTAATGCAATTCAATGAAATAATTTAATATATTTTAATGCAATTCAATTAAATAATTTAATATATATTTTAATGAAATTCATTGAAATATCATTTTTAATGCAATTCAATGAAATATTTTTAATGCAATTCAATTTAATATCATTTTTTATGCAATTCAATTTAATATAATTTTTATTGCAATTCAATTTAATATAATTTTTATTGCAATTCAATTTAATATAATTTTTAATGCAATTCATTGAAATATCCTTTTTAATGCAATTCAATGAAATATTTTTAATTCAAATCAATTTAATATAATTTTTAATGCAATTCAATGTAATATTATTTTGAATGCAATTGAATTTAATATCATTTTTAATGCAATTTAATTCAATTTAATATAATTTTTAATGCAAATAAATTTAATATCATTTTAATGCAATTCAATTTAATATCATTTTTAATGAAATTCAATTTAATATCATTTTTAATGCAATTCAATTTAATATCATTTTTAATGCAATTCAATTAAACAATTAAAATTTATTGTAATATAATAAAGTAATTTAATTTAATTTATTATATTTCCTCAAGCTACTCGATAAAGCTTGAGAAAAATCAATATAAATTTTAGTAGAAAATCTCTGAGAGTGCACTCTTACACAGCTAAAGAGAATTATCGCATTTGTTGGAAACAAAAGCTAAGAATTCTTACGAACTTGAGGCACCACTATATTTATTATCTTATTAAACAACACATAACTGAAATTTTTATAATCAGATATGAAATTCCATCGAAATTTCACCAAACAAAGGGTAGATTTTAACTTTTTCATACTCCACAGGTAAACAAGCGAGAATGAATATTCTCACCTCAGTCGGCGCATCGTTTTGTTGCGCCGCTGCGTACTTGGAAAACTAGAAGAGCGCAACTTTATATAATAATTCTTAAACGAACAAATAAATATATCTTAAACCCGTTTTTCTTAACAGCGAATGGCGCGGCTAAAAATTAAACTAATAACAAGAAAGCCAAGCGTGATATATATCCACACAGCCATGGCGGAGTATTATCGTCAATACTTATTTTTATAAAATGTTTTACGACCAAACACGACGACAACACTTTGACAACAGTTTGGCAGTATAAAGAAAAACTATCCGTATGTCCTCGCTCGGTAGTGCAAACACTATATTCGACATGGACGGCGATTTCATAGAAACAACCATTGTATCAAATAATCCATTGAAAAACACATTCGTACTATAAAAAGTAATGTCATGCGGTGCGTTAGAAAGATGGTTCAAAATTTATCTCAGAAGGGAATAAAATAGTGTAAAACCCTCGAAGCCTTAGTTGCGCTGCTAAAAGTAACGCTGTTTCCGTAAAATCCCCATCAAAATCCAATATAGAGTTTGCACTACCGCAACTGAGCTTACAACCATTTTTGGCATTGCTATTGTTTCTTCAGAAACGATTTACTATCAATATAATTACACCCAAAGTAAAGTCTAGGGGCTTCTTTTTGGTTAGAGAATTTATACTACACTGTCACGTAACAATTTAGAGCTTCTTACTATTTTCTATACTTTTTAGTTCATTTTTGAATCGAAGTCCTATTGGTACGAGTAAATCGTAAGCTTTGTAATATTTTTAAATGTTTTTGCCTCTTTACATTATGGACTTTTCTAACTTTTCGAATGTTCTACCATTCTTTGCATTGCAGTACATTAATGGTTTTTACTAACTTAGTTTTCTGGAGATTATGTACCGCGAAGGACCGTTTCGCTATGTCAGCCATTAACGCGCATAAAAGCAAACTATTAAATGAAAAAACCAAAAACTTGATACACTTCTAGTACAACTATCATCACAACACCAGAAAATCAATACCTTCAACCGTATTCAAGGGGTTGAAAGTAAAAAATAAAGGCGGGAGACGATGGTAATAAAATAACGCGGCCGCTATGTCACGCTTCAAGGGTGCCCCAGTTGAAGACGCGGCGCAGAGAAAGAAGCGAATACCTTCGCCGCGAATAGTAAGCGCCACTGTTTTCCCGTCAAAGAACAGTGGTCGCGGTAATTCCCGCTCATTTCGCACCACAAACCCATCGCGGTGAAGACGCGCTCGCGACGGCTACGCCCAAGCTGGTTCCTGGCCACCAATGTTCGCGTTCACCAAACTCTAACGGATAAACGGTTCGAAGTAAATCGCGTTGTTTATTGAGTACTCTAGGCTCAAAATGGAAATTAACGGGCGGAAAACGTAGCTGTTAGAAATAAATGTAACGCTTTCGGTCTATTTTTTTTCAGTTTAACGAACCGATCTGAATGTTCTTACGTGAAGGATAGGTACGTTTCAACAGAAGATATTGACGTTAAAGAGTGCCTTCAAAGTAAACTTCGTAGACTATGGAGAAAATCGTGCTTCTGGTACTTGGATTAACGGTGGCTTTGGCCTTCGCTGAAGAAACCACCACCGGTAGTTTTAAAGAGTACGAATACAAGAGCAACTCAACGTCGCCGAGCGTCGCTGTGGTCGATGCGACCGAGAACGATATACCGTCCTCAACGCAACCAGACACCAACTCGACCCGCCGATACGGGAAAACGGAAGAAAGGAGCTATTACCACGGCGGCCACGGCGGCTATGGCTCCGTGACGCCACTCCAGGAGACGCAGACGGAAAAGTGGCCTTCGTACAGTGATTACAGCAAGCCAAGTTCGAACTACAAACCCAGTTCGAACTACAAACCCAGTTCCAATTACAAACCCAGTTCCAATTACAAACCTAGCTACGGCGGGCAAACCAACAACAGGCCGACCTACTCTGGCCAAAGTGGATACAACAACGGTTACAGTAACCAAAATAATAACTACAACAACAACTCTAACAAAAATATTTATAATAATAACAACAACAATAATAATAATAATAATAATAAATGGAATCAACAAACCTATCAACAATCTTCTTACAATGTAAGTAACTCTATTGATAAATTAATAAAAATAATCAGCTACAATAGGCTAATACCCAAGTCATCTAATGACTTTTAAGGCCTTCAAATCACGTGGCCGGGAGTAATTTCTTAGGATGGTGGTGGGAAGCCATTCATGCCACCCGAGCCAACAGCTCCCTAAACTTACTAATACCTTTAACCTCAGTAAGTTTTGTTCTCAACTTCTCATTTAAAGCGGTTGTCTCAATGCAAAACCTAGTATATAGGCCAATTTTATTTTTCGAAAAATTCGTCGATGAGTACGCGGGCTATAAGATTCCACGAATTAGCCAGAAATCTCACTTAAAATTAAAATTGCTTAATGCAACCGAAAACTTAAGTCAGAAATGACCAGTACTAACTAAAAATATAATTTCCGACCAGGTCGGTCTTAATTTAGATTTAAAGTCGAATATCGCCCAAAAAACACTAAAATGGGAAAATGACAAACTTATAACGGGCTACCGAGGGCATGATACATGTATTTCCTTTCGATGTGGAATACGGTCGCATCGGCTACAGTGTACGTGGGCCCAGTACACACAAATCCCTTAGGGATTGTGTGTAAAAAAGAGAGAATAGAGGGGTAAAACATGGACGGAAAAGATTTCGCCATTAGAAAACATGTTGAAGGAACTCCATATTGTTGTAGATGTTGTCTAGGGTGCGTACAACCACTTGCAAACAAAAACCTGGAAAATAACCTCTAACATAGTAAATCACCTCCGTTACAAAAAATTAAGTATTTAAAAACTGGAAATATTTGGGTCTATTCTTCGTCTAGTGAACTCGGAACCACTCGATAGCACCGTCAGGAGAATTTTTTGTAGGGTTGTTAATTTTCCGGAAAAATTTCCAGAAAATTTTCCGGAAAATTTTCCGAATTGCGGAAAATTTTACGCAAATCGGAAAAATAAAAAATTTAAACATAAATTACTTTTCAAGGGTTTTTAATGTTTTAAACTTTTTATCGATTTAAAATGACTAATATCAGTAAACATACTTCAAAACATTAATAGTGTTACATTTCAACCAGTTTAAACTAGTCTATAGGTTTAGTTTTACTTTTAGATTAGAAAAAATGAGGTGAAAATGCCGCTTTATTTAAATTTGCAAACAATATATTAGACAAATCATG
Source organism: Leiobunum rupestre (assembly GCF_980474605.1). Classification (NCBI taxonomy): domain Eukaryota; kingdom Metazoa; phylum Arthropoda; class Arachnida; order Opiliones; family Sclerosomatidae; genus Leiobunum; species Leiobunum rupestre. Next base: position 25,703,448 of record NC_143394.1, on the reverse strand, counting down.
GAATGAAAACGTTTGTAATATTTTTCGGAAAAATACGGAAAATTTTCCGGAAAAAAGGCCTCGGTAATTTTCCGACTTACAACACTAATCTTTTGTGATTTTTTCAACGTAGATGTGCACTGTCATTATTAGAGAAGTAAGTATCTTGAAGACACGACTAAATTCATTTTGTTGTGCCTAGGTTTATTTATTCAAAAATATTTTTATAGTTTTGTAGGATTTTCCGGAAGATAATTTAGGTTGTGTAAAAATATTAATTCATCCTCTTCCACTACATAATTTTAAAATTTCTTTTTAAGTGCGGGGTTACACTAATTTGGCCGTAACTTTAAACCTTTTAAAGGCCAGGAATTGGTTTTTTCACGAAATGCATTAATACATATATTATCACTAATTCAAAACATTATTTACATCAATAAAGGAATAAAATTGCGGGTGAAGTCATTAACTGACTTTTAAGCCCTGGTGATAATTTTCAGGGGCGCAACAACAGCGGGTGTCCAGGGTTTCCAGACATTCCCTAAGTCCAACGGATACCCCCTCCCAAAGTGTCCACGCAAATGTCTCGTGTGTTTTTTTAGTCAATAATGTAGGAACTTGATGGTCAGCCCCTATCTTTGGAGGTTGTTGCACGTCTGATAATTTGTCTTTTCACTTAAAAGGCTACTGATAATAATTAATTTATTATGTTAACTGAAAAAGGTAATTAGGCCATTAAATAGTTAGCTTATTTATATAAAAAAGGAAAAAAGAGGGAAAGAAATATGAACATATATCTAAATATTAGGAAAGAATTGGGAATAATAATACTGCTAGAATTACAATTACGATTTCGGTTTCCATGGTTACGCGGGACCTGTTCTGATAAGACTGTACGAAATTCATCTTTATAATTAGGCGGTAGCGCCATCTATATTTTGTAAAGTTATATGGCTAAAAATAAATAATTATTAGCTAACTCACCGTAACTTGAGTTAAAAAGGATCGTGTTGAAAGAGTAAAATTATTTTTAAACATCTTCAAAGGTTTGTTTGTTACGAGTAATCATACATTTAAATTTCGCATCAGATTCGGGAAAAAAGTCAATTGCAATATAGTTGCCACCACTAGAGACAGATGCCGCCACGGTAGATCGATAAAGTTGATAAAGTCTCCTTATTGAACGAAATTGGTCCCGAGCCAGCCACATTTAGTTGTAGCTCTATTTATTCCCAACTCAATGACTACAGTCATACCTAAAACCATTCCCCCCCGTGAGCTATATAGAAAACATTGCAATGCGGGTCAAAACCTTCAACTTCTAACTTCAGTTACCATAATTTTGAGTAGCATTCATCGTCTTTATAAAGACTTTGCTATAAATGAATTGAAAACCACCCCCATCTTATAACACAAGATTGATCAAAGATTTGGGCGTGAAAACTTTTTCAGGGGAATCACGCGTACCGTGGATTAATGTCAACGCTATTACCTATACGTTATAACATTTTTGTTCTCAACTCTTCAACAAGTGTTTTCTGGTAATTAAGAGTAGATACGGAGAAATTAAATGGCCCAAGCTAGCGTAACCGTTTCGCCATAGGTGTAACTTTATTACGTAATCTTGATTCGCTAAATCTTAGATCGTCTCCGCCTGATAGATCTGTCCGACTTTATACGTAAAATTTGCTCAATCAAGCCCTTTTCTCAAAAAAAACTTAAAGGTTGAATTTATACACTTAACAGGCATAAACAATTCGGGAATTTCACCATAAAATTTCTATTTTGAAAAAAAAAACGTCTTTTATAAAAAATGAATTAGGTATAATAAAAAAGGGATTTTCAAAGTTTTGATAAAAACGCCATTTATAAAAACAATTGAGGTTTTTCAAAGTTTTGGAAAACATAATTTTTATAAAAGAAATTGATGGTAGAATAAGATGGGAATTTAATACTCAAATTTCCGAGTGTTTTGAAATAAAATATTTTTTGGCGGTTATTTACCTAAGGATTTGAAAAAAATTGAAATTGTGACCGCGAAAGCTTCCTAGATATTGATATATCAGTTATATTTGTAGTCTTAGCAAAACGAGTGCCACCATCTATAGATACCCAATTTATATTTGCTGCCACAGCGGTTGCTGATAAATAAAGGGCAAAACTTATGGGCAGCCTATGGCCCAAACGGATATCGCGATCGAAAGGGATTTTAATTTGCTATCTAATGAAGCATCATTTCCATTTCTCGCGTCAACGGTTTCGGAGATATATAATGAGTAAATTTGCCTGGTCGGTTGGTACCCCGATGGCGTATACCACACGATATGGTCCGCCACTACGCGCGAAGAGGCAAATGGATACAAAGATTTATCTTTCATAGAAAAACAGGCACTGAAAAATTCGGGGACGCCACAGTTTTGGGCAAATTATGACAACTATCTACTACTACTACTAAATATATTCCGTGTCTAACTAACAAAGACAATTTATTTCACGTTAATGCCCTATAGATGACGACGAATTCATACATTCTTGGTATGATCAGTTTTAAGAACTACCTTAAAATTTCTCGATCGCTATAGTAGCAGGGTAGGTAACCAACGTGATTTAAACCAATCTTGTAAACAACACAATGTTTAAAACGTTTTACACAAACTGTTTCAAACATGACTTTTTTCCAGGAAGATTTTACATATTCTTAGAAGTGTTTTTTAAGGAAATGAGGTTAATTAGATTAAAAAAAAATTCGATTTATGTATTGATATTCCGACTAGAAAGGTAAAGGACTTGACAATAAAGAGTTTTATTCCAAGGTCTGCTATGAAATTGGCTCTCGTTTAAAGCCTATATATATTGTTTTATTGAAAAGACCAAATAAAATAAGTCGAAAATAGAACGTCCATAAACAAACTTTTTGCTTTTTCCAGCGCATTTTCGTTATATATAATTTAAAAAGGAGAGTTAAATAAAAAGGTCCTTATTCAGATAATACGTCAGACTATCAAACAACAGTAGGATTTACGTTTACAAAACCAATAAATAAAACAGGGAGTTAGATACTTTTCGTGCAGCTGGAGTCGATTATAAACTTCTGGATATATTTATTGAAATTAGACGCTTCTATGATTTTTCATTAATTCAGATTATTAAATTTACGGATTTCATTTGGCTTAGCCTACGTTCTTATCCTGGTCCTTGAACTTATAAGAATTATATTTTTTTAAATTTCAGGCTTGATTAAATTGTTTAAATTGAACAAAATCTTTTTCACTGTTTTTATTGAAATCTCCTATTATGCCTATCTAACGTAACTGTCAGCTGTAACGATGTAGGGGGCTAATAAATCTAATGCTAGCCCGCCCTAAAACACTACTTCATCTAAAAATGTATTCTTCTGTTCATAAGTATAAAGAAGAGTTTAAAACGTGCTTAAAAACAATGGTTTTTAATTTTTTTTAGTTTAAATTAAAAACAGTTTAAAACAAAAAATTATGTTTTAAACAATAAAAAAGTGTTTTGTTTTAAATAAAACACACATTTTGCCAACCCTTGCTAGTAGGTTTTCAAAATGAAATACATGGACTTAACGTGATGATATTTTTCAGCATCAACATCAGCAAGTGGCCAATTTGAACGAATGCAGTAGTCAGCAGGCTTGTAACGCCATCTTTCTCCGAATGAATTACACGCACAGGCTGTGCAGCTGCGGACGAGGGAATGGCGACCCCTGCTCGGAATCCAGGGACGCTCATGACGGATTCACCATGGAACTCACCACCAGACCAATTAAAAGGGTTCGTAAGTATATACATGGAGAAATAAGGAATATTCCTTTCCAGTTGAGATTGCTGCTAGTTGCTTTAGAAAGATTTTCAAAAATGCGAGTCTATTAATCCTAACTATAGTGTTATTCTGCCACAATTACTTTAAAGCCCCTGGAGTTTAATCTTCCATTTTAATAGTGGATCACCAAATTTCGCAATTTTGAGCGTATTAGTATATGATTTTTTAATTTAGTTTCTACTGCCTTGATCTAAAAATTCATACAGGGACACATAATAACTTGAAAAATCGAACTTGGTTAAGCAATCCGCGATTGATTAAAAATTCGAACTTTGTTAAGCAATCCACGATTGATTAAAAATTCGAACTTGGTTAAGCATTCCACGATTGTTCAAAAATTCGAACTTGGTTAAGCAATCCGCGATTGATTAAAAATTCGTTATTGCTTAAAAATAGAATACTTACACATGGATTACTTTTCAATTTTAAAAAAGTATTTAATATGGCTATGTAAATTTTAAACATTCATATTAAATCGTTTTTAAATTTGAAAAGTAATCCATGTGTGAGTCTTCTATATTTAAACGAAATTTTATTCGCATTATCTTTTAAACCATTGAAAATAAGTTTTACCAATATTTTATAACATGCAATATAGATAATAAAACATTTTGTTTCAGAAAACCCCAATGACGTTGCTTAAAACATGTCAACCTCTGTCTACTTTGCGGCCATGTCGACATCCGAAGGATTGGTCATTACTCGCTTTACAAAATATTAGAACTGGAAAAGCTCAATATTTGATCACTTGCCGGTGTCCTACTTGGGCTTCTCTCGAAGGACCTGTGTCCCATGAAAACCCATCATATGCTGATATTCCAGGCATTAGAGTGTACGGTATGCTATGCTGGACTGGAAGCAGAGGGAGTAGATTTCAAACCAAGGGTAAGCTAAACTATGGACAAACGATACAATTTATTTCTGACTTTATATGGGTTAACTAGATAGCTAAAAACAATTATTATCATTAAATTATTAATAGGTGACAGTACTAAACATAGGTTTGTTTACTTTATAGATCCAGCACCACAATTTCCTTGGGACGACGTAATAGCATTTGCACGATTAGGAAAGATATAAAGCTTTTAATTAAATTTTTATGCGAACCAGAAGTATTAAATTCTGGTGGAACAGTGCGGTCATGAAAGAAAAATTAATGACTAATGTAATTAACTAAGTAGATTGCTTAAGAATGTGACTGTGGTTGTAATAAACTACTTTACCAACTTCCACTCCATGAGTAGTACAATGACGAATTAATGTATAGTAGAATATTGTAACAATAAATTATATTTATTCTAAACTGATAATATTTTATCTTACAAAATATATTTAGGGGTGGGTGAGTGCAGTGGCGTAAGTAGGCAGGTGCGACAGGTGCGGCCGCACAGGGCCCAGAAGCCAAGGGGGGGCCATAAACGAGGTTAAAAACAAATATGTTAAATTATTTTTTCGAAGCGGTAGTGGGGCCGATATTATTTGTAAATAAGTATGCCCACTCTTTTTTATTATTCTTAAAGCTTAATATGGCGAGTTACCGTTTACATTTCAATTTCTTTGTCAATTAGAAAAAAGTCAATTATTTTAAGGGGATTTTAAAAAATTTAAAATGGTAGTTTAGTTTTTTTTGGCCACCTTTCAAATTAAAAACTAAGCCGACGCTGAAAAACAACTGGACCACTTAGGGCCCTATAGTAGAGGGAAATGAAGCTAAATGTTTTGAGACAAAATTGAATATTCAGACATTGTCAAATATTTGAAAGGGAATATAACCTCAACGCGTTATTTATGGAATACCCCGTCACAATTTGAGCAAGAATTCACGAAGAAGCGCTAAAATATCTAAACTCGTACGAGGAAGCGGCTTATGTTCGAAATGTTGCTGTCCCACACCCAATACCCGAGGTTCTATTCCCTTTAAAGCGATCAATTACATATCATATATGTAATTTACGACTCGCAATCTTCATGTAACACAGCAAATTCAGCTCTGCATTAGTCATAATTAAGCCCTTGATTATTTCCTTCGATTGAATTAAACTTCTCTTGATCGTCGTATTTTTTATTGTTTTGTTGACTACCGGTACCCGGGTATCCAATTGATTTGTTAGGACAGGGCCTGGGCAGTGGTGTAGCGACGGTACAGCAGGCCCTTGAAGTTAGGGTACCCTTATCGTTGTAAATGTATCAAGGGTGAGGAGAGAGTACCCAAAAACTGTAACTAGGACCCGATTTCCGAAAATACAATTATCTTTGATCTAGTGAAATAATTGAGTATTCGTCTAGACCCCTCACGACATTCATAACTAAATGTGTGAAATTAAATTTCTACGCAGCTGATGGTCATCTTAGATTTTTCCTACGCAAAAAATTTCAAGGAATTTTAAGCAAACTAAATTAACGGAATTGACGGCGGCTATTAAAGTGGAACGCTGTCGTTTGAGTTTTAGAGGTTTCCCGAGATGCAGGTCACTCTTTCGCAGGGTTTACTAATAATAATAATTCAAAATTTAATAATGTATTTCAAATTAATTTAACTAATTAAAATAATATAAATAATTAATAATTTTTAGTTTTTGTACAGCCAAAGCTACAGATTTGATTTGAACTATATTTAGTCATGTGAGGGTGTCCTAATAATCAAGGTAGTGATCTGCTCCTCGGGTTTCTCTTTGGAAATGGTTCTGAAAAAGAACGAAAATACTCAAGAGGAGTTACTGAACATTTACCCAGATTTTTGTAAACGTCGGTGTGGCCCTTGAAAATCAATTATGAATATTATTTAAGCCTAACAACTCGCTCGCTCGGCCAATAAACTTCAAATATTTAATAAATTCAGTAAATATCCAAAAAGGGCAATGAAATTAGTAAATTGAAATATTACCCTCTATAATTTGAATTTATAGACGCCTAATGACCTCCCTTACCAAAATGGGAGTCTTACTTTAGTCGCCAATTAGTCCCAATGTAGGATCAAGGATTTTTAAGTATTATGTAAGCATTAAAAACTGAGACCAGAATTGTGGGTCCTAAATAAAATCTATTTTAGTCTCAATAAAAGAGTTTTAATATTAGTAGAAATTATGTTTAATTCAGAGAAAACGGCATGGTATTAGAAGATAAAACTTATTTTATACAAGACGTTTCGAGCCGAGGCTCTTCTTCAGTCGTTCGTTAGTTTTAATTAAAACTAAATTAAAACTAACGAACGACTGAAGAAGAGCCTCGGCTCGAAACGTCTTGTATAAAATAAGTTTTATCTTCTAATACCATGCCGTTTTCTCTGAATTAAACATAATTTCTACTAATATTCACCATGGTAAATAATAAGTTTTAATATTATATATTTAAATGAAACTCATTTTAGTCTCAGTTAGGAAGACTCATTTCTGGAGACTTGAAAGAAGTTTATTTGAGAGTTGATTATGAGTTACAATATTATATAAAAATAAGAGTTATTTAAGACTTCACTTTAGTATCATATGGGGAGACTAATTTTTGGGGACTTGAAAGAGGTTTAATTGAGAGTTGATTATGGGTTACAATATTAGATAAACATAAGAGTCATTTAAGACTTCACTTTAGTCTCATATTTGGGGACTTGAAAGAGACTTAATTGAGAGTTTACTATGTAATAGAATTTTAGATAAAAATAAGAGTCATTTAAGACTTCAATTTAGTATCATATGGGGAGACTAATTTTTGGGGACTTGAAAGAGGTTTAATTGAGAGTTGATTATGGGTTACAATATTAGATAAAAATAAGAGTCATTTAAGACTTCACTTTAGTCTCATATTTGAAAACTCATTTTTTGGGACTTGAAAGAGACTTAATTGAGAGTTTACTAAGGGTTAGAATTTTAGATAAAAATAAGAGTTATTTAAAACTTCACTTAAGTCTCATATGGGCAGAATCATTTCTGGGGACTTGAAAGATACATAATTGAGCGTTGCTTAGAGGTAACAATTTGAAGTTAAACTAAAAGTAATCGTAAATTTCATGTTAAACTTTCAACTGGATCATCTTATCTAGCTATTTTTGTAGTGTTATCTAAAATGAGTTTCGCTCACTTGTACATTTGTCCAAACAATACACCAAATATTTCATATGATCTACTGTACCATACTTTTAAATTATACTTTTAAAATTATATTGTAGTAAAGTCCAAACAACTGAACTGACTACGAGTTCAACTTTAATGGCCCCTTAAGACTAATATTAAACAGGTAATGGATTAGCAACTTGAACTTGAAGCTTGGTTACAAAATGGTCATACGGGATTGGCTGGCTATATTTGGTTAAGCTAAACTTACTTGAAACTCTCACATACTTAAAATTAAAAATTTTGTAATAAAATAACAGTTTAAAAATTTTAAGTCTATTTACTAAATAATATACTTGAAATTTTAAAAATAGGACATTTCATTTCAAGTAAAATTATTTCTAAGTACGAGTGTGTAAAACAACTGAACTGGGTCAAAAATAGCCTAGCATCTAGCGCCATCCTTGAAGTCTGGAGATTTTAAAACTTGCAATCCAGCATGGCAGGTGAACAAAGTAGTCATTTTTGATTCAGTATTTGAGTAGCCAGCTAGAGGTTCATTATAAAATTAGATACTTAGAATTTAATTTTGTTTTTTTTTTCAAAGGACGCCCGAGCGTAAAAACTACCTGCTATATAGCGATCACCATACAATAATTGGTGAAGAATTTCACTATAGATTGCAGTGAACTGCTCACATACAGTTCACCTGGATGTATATTAGTTTTACTGATATCGGCAGATTTCCAATTATTGCTACAGTTAACCCTTAACAAAATCGTGACTGTCACTTTTAAGCTTAAAAAGGTTTTATTTAAAGCTGCTACAGTTCCTAATACAGCCTCAAATCAGATTTAATTCATACTTATTCTGAGACTAATGAGAGTCTTAATTACGTTTGCAAAAATCTTGTAAAATCAAGTTTTAAATAAGTATGAAAGAATCAACACATTTAAGACTTAATTTAAGCTGCTACAGTTCCAAATACATCCTTATTTGTTACTTATTTCATAATTGTTTTGAGTTTAAATCAAGTCAAATACTTGATTTAAACTCAAAACAAGTATGAAATAAGTAATAAATAAGGATTGATGTATTTGGAACTGTGGCTTTAAGACTTGATTTAGACTCAAAACAAGTATGAAATAGGTAATAAATAAGGATGTATTTGGAACTGTGGCAGATTAAATTAAGTCTTAAATGTGTTTATTCTTGTATACTTATTTAAAACTTGATTTTACAAGATTTTTGCACCGTAATTAAGACTCATTTTCTCAGAATAAGTATAAATTAAATCTGATTTAAGGCTGTATTTGGAACTGTGGCAGCTTTAAATAAAACGTTTTTAAGTTTAAAAGTGACAGTCACGATTTTGGTAAGGGCTGGAGCTCGGTTGAAAATTACATTACAATTTAAAATGTGCATGAATTGAACCACCATTATTCTTACCGTTGAACATCACGCCCACAAACTTGTATTATAAAATTTCAGATCGTAATTATATTCCCTGCACAATTCGTTCTGTGTTTATCTTAGTAAGTTACTCAAAAAATAAGGGGCCCAAAAATTTAACTCTGCACAGGGCCAAAAAAAGAAGCTATAGTTACGGCACTGGAGGAGTGTCAAGCTTTAGATAGTTATACGAGCATGAGGACAATTAAAAATTTATAGTGAAAAGTACTTATTGCATTCTTCAACTTTATCGAATATCAACATGATATTATTGAACCCCTAATTCGATATCACTAAATTATACGCTTCTTACAACTGGAGGCTTTCTATATAGAGTGAATTGTAAATAGCAATATCGTGGGCGGTTCCCAAGATTTAACCGTAGGCGATATTGCAGAATAACTATTCCTAGGTCCAGTTATGGGTTCCTGTCACCAGCCACGAATGCTAGTAGCAGGCCTTTTTATAATATACTTTGTCTAGTACATAATAAAGATAAACACCAATTTGGATTAAAATTCAACTGACCCAATGCTTCAGAAGTAACTTGAATATCACAGCTATACATGGCTGCCATTAGCCTTTGAGGTTGGGCTTGGAAAGTTTTCCGACAAAGTTCCTTAACGGCTGACATAATCTGACCCGCAAAAGGTCCAAAAGGTGTCTCCTGTAGCTCATCGTCCTCGACTTTTTTATGTATCTGCCACTTTTCCACAATGAAGCATACACCCATCATAGGTTCTTCACAAATTGGTCCAGACAAAGTAGCTAGTTGAAAACCACTAATAAAACTACTAACAAAATCGGAGTGAGCTGAAACACTAGAAGCCTCTTCCAATGTCCACAGAGATTTTCGATATGCAGATCTGTTCAGTAGAATATTAGGTCCGCAATGTCTAGGTCCGAATGACAAAATATTGGTGAAGGCATCATGCCACTCTGTTTCCAGAGAAGAGAAAGTCTTCTGAAGTTCTGCCTTGAATTCTGTTACAGATTTTAATTCAGGTTGTGACATGATCACTTTAATCACATCAGAATTTTTTTCTAAGAGTTGAACGATGGGTTCTGGTAACGGGGTCGCTCTGATGCTAATTGTGGAACGTTTATTAGGTGTATGCAATTCAATGGCTCCTAAAGGTAGGTGTTCATTATCTTCAGACTCCTACATGAAAAGTGAAGAAAATGGTCACATTAGCGGATAACACTCAGGCTGAGATAAACTACTAATATAAAAAAGTCTGAAAAATAAAGACACTTATTTGTAAGAAACAATGCTTTACACATTTTGAACAGATTGTGGTTAAATTTTACTAAAATATAAATATAAAGAGCATATAAACAGCTCTTTTAAGCTTTGGTACTATCATTCAAGAGGAATAATTTGGAAATCTTTAGTAATTAATAGTTTAATAATAAACCTAACGATGACGCCACGTTTTCGGCTACCACTCGTAGTCGCCATGACAACGTGGGATCAGCTTATTGTGAGCGTTAACTTCGTACGCAAATTAATAACGCGTAACGAGAAAGAAAGGTAAATTTTTGGCGTTTAATTTGACAAACTGAGCATGTGGGAATTACAGGACAGGTAACATTACAACCGAGAACCGACATCTATAACTATTTTTAATTTTCATATATTATCAATAGTACTTTGATTCAAGAGCCTGGAATACCACACTTTATATTTGTAATTTCGCTTTTAACTTGTTCTTTAAATTGATTTCTTATTAGAGTGTAACTGCGTATTCAAATTAAGCAAAATTATACGTGATAAGTGGTATTACGTTTAGTTTTGTACGAAAACCGTTATTTTAATAAAGATGCTTCCCATTGGTTTGGTTTTTGATCAGGAATAGAAGACTAGACCTCGTGAGCTGTAATGTTACACTCGAAACAAGGGATAGTCTACAACGCATAATCGTTTCGAGGCACCTTAGTCACTATAAAGACGCATGGCCGTATTGTCTCTTTATAGATAATCGATTTCCGACGCGTTTATCTTAGTTTATTATAATAAATAGGCAGACATGGGCAAAATCACGAGTAAATTTGCCTTTCGTTCTTACATGCTCACGAGTAGGAGTAAAAAACGTAAAAATTCGTACTCTTCCCCCATTTTACGCACGCTGTTGACTACTCCCCCGCGAAGAGTACACTGAAGTCTGATTACCCTTTCGTCATTCGACGAGTGAGGTCTTTCGAAAGAGTACATTTGGTCAAGGTCACCGTGTTTACTCTTTTTGTTGGCAGGAAATTGGAATTTCAAGGAGTGAAATTCGAATTGCATATAGAAAAGTGTACTTTAAGGGGCAATGGTACTTCAGAAATTATTTTTTTTCAGCTATATTTTTAATGCCACTCATTTATTTTTCTATTTGTAAAATGAATTGTCAAATCTTGAATTTTCTACTTTACTGTTTGATATTAATTTTTTATAAAATGATATTTTTAAATTTTCAACTATCTTCCTCTTCCTATCCGGGGATTATGGAAATGGGGGAGGAGTTAAAAGGTTGCATTTTGGGATGAAGCTCAGGGGTGGTCAAGGGGATGACTTACTGTACACCTTTTACTCGAGCGTCATAAAAACCGTATAAATTCAGTACCTCACATTTCGTTGCCTGCCTGCGGTTTCTTCAGGATCATTTAAATGTAATATGATTAAGTATTTATTTTTTTGTTTCATTTTTAACGTTCTTGTAGAATTCCATTAGGGCTATCCCTTTTTGAGACCTTTGGTTTTAACTTATCCTTTTTCTAAATTTGTTTTTAATAAGTTTCAGATTATTTAATAGTAGCCCATACATTTCATTTCCTTTTTGAGTCCTGTCTCGCTCTCTAATAATGTATGGGTTCACTGACATTTTAGTTACAGGTCTAGAAATTGTAGTTCCCACTGATTCATGTCATTAAGCTGGCGCTTCCAGCGGTGGACAGCCTGGCGATATTGTTGTATTTCCCCCATCCCCATCGGAGAAAAAGGAGCTAACAAGAAAACTGCCAGCCAGTCATCCCCAGCAGATTGGATTCCGGAGAGACCTAGTGAACATGGTTGCCATTCAGCACACTGTAGAGCGAAGGATTTCGCACAGCGATTTCCGTCAACTTTCAAAACATGGTTTTAGCTTTCGCCTATTTTCCGGGCAGCCACAATTTACGAAAAGTTGAAGGAGATTTTGGCGTATTTCAACATTTAGCCATCGCGGGTAAAAGGATAATTTTCATATCATGGTCTGATAATATTTAACATCAAAAGATTTAAAAAAATTGGTTTTCTTAGATTTCCTGCGAGTCCGCAGATAACGCGGTGAATATTTCTAAAGCATTGCTCAGACTTTAAAGGAACGAGGTGCTGATGTATCGGAAGTTGACCTCAATTACTAAACAATTTCATCGTCCACATCGCAGTCGTCCGAGGAGTTCGAAAGCGGCTTGATGACGGTACGTTATACCCTCTGTTGAACAAGTGAAGTTTTATGATACATGTTTTTGAATGTTTTTTTAGCTTGGAACTCAATGGATCAAATGCTCATTACTGGCTGTCGCATTTCGCAGGACTCAATATCTATTTCCGATAACTCTGATATCAGTTTCGACGAGGAGTGTTTCGAGGTCAACATTCCAGCTAGTTGGATCAGAAATAAGGTGCATGGCCCATTCACTCTAATTAGTAGCGAATGGTGCCATAGACATGGTGTAACCAGTGATCGCGCCAAATTGAAGTTACAGCGGTCACCAAAGTGGTTCGAGGCTTTCCGTCAAATCTCCCCGAATGGGCAAGATTTCAAAGCCATTGGAGGTGTGAGATGGAATTCGACTTACATGGTTAAAGGGTGCCTCCTGGAGTTATTAGGCAGATTTTAAAATTTCCTAAGTTCCCTTTTATAGTCAAATGTTACTTTCAGACTAACATGGTAAAGGTGTTGGCCACCACCATCTTGTCGGCGCATTTCGAAAAAGGCGAGCTCAAATTGCCTCTACCGGAAGACAGTGACATACTCCATATTAGAGATGAGTCTTGGGACCGCTAAAGGCGGGCATACCCTACCCGACCCGACCCCGCCTCGAGGCGGTCCGGGTTTTCGATAACGAAGTTTTGGTGGGTCGGGTCGAGTCGGGTTTTATTTTATAATTTATTTCAGGCTTTTTTTAAAAGGGTCGGGTCGGGTCGGGCTTTTTATATATTAGTGATCGGGCCTTCAAGTTTCTATTTTACTCACAACCGAAAGCGAATCATTATCACGTGTTAATCATACTCTTGGCACGTTCACTAATTTTAAAACATTTCTAAAAGAGCTCCAAGCGCCATCTACTGACAAATTTGAATCTAGGAGGCCGCTCTAGAATTTAATACAAGCATATATTATAAACATAAAAGTGCATGTTTTTCGTGTCGGGCCGGGTTTCAATTTTATAGGGCCAGTTCGGGTTGGGTTTAAAATTTCCAAAATTTTCTCGGGCTGGGCAGGGTTTTCTTAGTAAATTATTTCGGCGGGCCGGGCCGGGTCAGGTCGGGTTTTCAAAATAAATAATTTTGGCGGGCCGGGTCGGTCGGGTTTCAATTTTTTTTTTTTAATCGGGTCGGGTCGGGCTTTAAAACTAGCCGGCTCGACTCATCTTTACTCCAGATGAAGGAGATTCTGAGGCTACTTAAGCCACTCAAAGAGGCCACTGATGTGTTCCAAACAAAAGGGCCAATGTCCAATGAAAGTTCAGAGGGAACTGACGGACACTAGAGGGACCTTTTCCAAGTCCTTCAGAAAGGAACTGCTTTCTCGACTGGGAACGCGCTTTCAAGCGGAAGTCGCCGATGATGATTACGTGGTCAAGGCGCTTTTGGACCCTCGAGGTACTTTTTGGATTAATGGGAAGCCAAGACGACGACGATGAAGGCGAAAGAGAGCTTCCTTCAAGCCCGGACGTGGAGAGAGGGAGATATGAAGATTTATTTCCGATAAATAAATCAGCCAACATGCGCAATTGGCGTACTGGAAAATGTTTTCCGATAAATTTCCCCTTTTCAGCGCTTTAGCTGATAGGGTTCTGTCAATACCAGCTTGCACCGCGGATGTTGAACGCCTGTTCGCTATAGCTACCATAGGTGCCAGTTCACACTACCTCGTATCGCCACTCTCTTAATGAACAGGTAGTGGAGAACATTACAGATAAAGAGTTGGGATACTTTCATGTGTAATGTCAACTTTTTAGGTGGAAAGTTATCATTACGATAATTCAAATACAACTTCTAGGTTTTGTTTCGCCATTCCCAAAAAATAAAACGACCCGGTTAAGGGCAACTTCCAGTTTGAAAAAATTTTCACCGTTTTATGTATTGTTTCGCTTAAAGCAACTCATTGGTTTTAGCCATTAGAGGTTTATTCGAACCCCAGTTATTGGAAAAATAAAGTTTCTAGTGATAACTAAAACTTATGCGGTAGCTATTTATATTAGTTCGATAATAGATTTTCATAAGCATACCTAGGCTTTTCCACGTTCTTCCACACAGCTCTGTTTAAGTTATTTTCAGATACAATAGGATTTAAACTTGGGTACAAATAGAAAAATTAACGAGTGGGATTGAAAATATGGTTGAAGGAAGTAAATACTGACGTACCATTGCAGCTTAAAGTACACTTATTTATATACAATTCAAATTTCCGCCTTAAATTTAATTTCCCGCCAGCAAAGAGAGTAAAAACGGTGACTTTGACGAAAAGTACTCTTTCGAAAGATCTCATTCGGCGAGGGACGATAAAACCGGAAAAGTGAAAAATGTACTCTTAAGAGCGGAGCGTTCTTTGAAAGAGTATAGTTTTGCCCATGACTGTAAATAGGTGATCAGACTAAATTAAATTATATTATATTAGAGTGTTGGCTCAAACGACGTTTTTGACCATGAAACAACCTTTGTCTACACCACTGAATTCCTATTTGAGTTTATTAAACAAATTTAAAATCATTAATTTAAAATATAATTGCATCTTCCTTCTACTCAACATACCTTTGCTTGTGACTTTGCGATAACATTCCTGTCATCAATAACTTCATTAACCATATCTAGCTTCGGAGGTTTTATTATGGTTTCTCGAAAGGGAACAATGGGTGGAGATACATTGATACTTATTTTGGCATACCTGTAAAAATTAAAATTTATAAATAAAAAATACTTATTATACTTAAAATAAATACTGGATAAACCATAATACAGGAAAATTGTACAATTACAAACTTTACAACCTTTCCCTTACCCCCATGGATCAAACTTTGTTGCTACAGGGTAATTTTAATAATAATCAGCTAGGCTAATACCCAATGCACGACCTTAGGACCAAGTCATCTAGTGACTTTTAATGCCAAACACAGCACCCCACACAAGGAGAACGCAACCCGTCAAAAGTCGTGGATTTTCTTTTATAAACAGTTTTCATTGGCTAGACGGTTTAGCGCCTGCAGCCGTCGGAAGGGGAAAATACGGGAATTGTCTTCCCCCCCCCCCGCCCGGAAAACGTTCAGCGTAAACGCTCGTCCAATGAAATTCGTACACAACCCTGCGTTAGCGTGTTTAAAGTCTAGCTGCGTTCTCCTTGTGTTTGTTGCTCCTAGCTTAAACATGGTTACAGAGCGTCTCTGACAAATGGGCACAGCTTGTCAACCCTACCTCGACTGATTTGGTTCAAATTAGGTTTAAAGGGTAATCAATGTTGTAGAAACTGAATTATCGAATATCTTTGAAATCGGACTAATGATTTAGGAGTTACTGAACATCGCCATTTTCTAAAATTGCTCTGACCCCTAAAATTTACCATGGCGTAACTTGCTCAAGTATGGTCTGAATTTTACAATTTAACAATCATTTTATAGAACAAGGGATAGAATCTATATTCTGGTGCACAACTTTAAATTTTTATTTTTGAAACGGTAATTATGGCGATATAGTATTTTGACCTTTTGACTTAACAAGTTTTTTGAAATTAAAATTAATTTTTTTTCGAATTATCCGTGTCTTCTTTACCCTAAAATAATGAAATCCAAAAGTATTATTTATAGATCTTGAGATATGAATAAAAATGCACAGCCCCTAAAACTCGAATTTCTCCGATTAACCCATTAGAGCAAGTTATGGCATGGTAAATTTTATGGGTCAGAGAAATTTTAGAAGGTAAAATAATTACGATAGTTTAATACTTATGATTATTATGTTACTTAGGTTAGGATGCATAGTGCACACTGAAAGTTGTTAATACCTCAATCTAAATTACATGCCAATGTTTAATGTAAGGCACTTAGATTATACTTTAATACTTGATAAATACCTTTC
Source organism: Leiobunum rupestre (assembly GCF_980474605.1). Lineage (NCBI taxonomy): Eukaryota > Metazoa > Arthropoda > Arachnida > Opiliones > Sclerosomatidae > Leiobunum > Leiobunum rupestre. Next base: position 25,686,810 of record NC_143394.1, on the reverse strand, counting down.
TCTTAAATCATCCAAGCACCTTTCTAAATGAAGAGCACCAGCAGTAACTAAAACATGTTCACCAGTTTCCTGAACCATTACTTGAACGCATGGATCTGCTTGGTTTAATAGTTTCATACCAACCACCAATGCCGGCATTTCACCTACATAAAATATAAAAAGCCTGGTGTTAATTGTATGAAAGTGCTCACTGTAGCTCTAAAAAATATACCCCAAATGTAAAATTAAGCTTTCACTAGAAAAGGCGCATCAAATAATAGTGACGAAAAATAGATTTGGTAAAAAGATTTTAAAATTCAAACATGATAAATTATGCAGAGAACACACCAAAACTTCCAGAAAAGCGAATGAAAAAAACAATATAAAACATTTAACTAAAGCTTAAAGGACAACGAAAGTGGCCATGCAGGTGGGAGTGATTGATTTTGAAACTATGTTTTCTTCTACAAGTCGTAAGTTAGTTTTCCAAGGAGGATTTTAAATTGCCGGAAAACATTATTCTCCTTGGTGTAACCACATGGTGCAATTTCACTTTCATTCGATTGTCTTAGCTCACCTGCGAACAAACCAAGGATTTTAGGCTTAGCTTAATTTATTTATTATGGATATTTTCTGCAAAGGCAAAGGCAACTGTTTACCAAGCCATGGTCGGTCAGTTTGTATATGTCGCGAAAATAAAAAATGAGGATTAATATGTTGTTACGGTCGTGGGCGAGTCATGTAGGTTGCATGATTCTGATGATGAACCAGCAACAAAAAAATTTTAAATTTAATAATTTTAAAATATACAAAAAATGAGGTAATTATCTAGGATTAATATTAATTACAATTTTAGTATAATGGTACTCATGTAAGCTTTTATTCCCAGTTGTCCATCTGTGACCACTTCAATAATCGTAGTATGTGGTTTCAACTGCTGAATCAAGTTCTTGACGCATAATAGTTACAAATAAAGTTTTTACGGCCAGTTTCTGGACAGTCTGCTAATTCGATGGCAATTATTTTCTGTGTTTTCAGATCTATAGCTGTGCAAGTAAAATGGAAGCTGTATATCCCAGACTGTCACACCACTAATCAACTAGCAGGACCACTAGTTCCATCACCCTTGTAAGCATTAATACCTGAAATATTAATCTTTAGTCAACCTCCCCTAAAAAAGTTAAAATACTTGTTCAGAATCCCACGTTTGGAGGACTACAGGGTACCAATTATTAACATGGTATTTAAACAGTGCGGTGTGGCTCACAGAATAAATCTTCAGCTAATTGAAAAATTACTCAAGCTACCAAAATAAGCCAAGTTGAAAAAAGTAATCAAACCAACCAATAGACTGGCTGTCTCACCATACTAAATGAGGTACCAGAATATTATACATTCGCTGATAGATGCAGATTAAAATCCTCGTGAACTGATCACCAGCTATCAGAATAGAACTTTCTTTTGTTGCATTTCCAGGTTATATAATAGACGTAATAAGATGAATATGTAAGAGTGCGCCCGTAGTTATCTATTTGCGCTTGAAACCGTGGTAACAATTTTTTTTTTTACAAAAACACAATTCCCCTACCAACTTATTTCATTCAGGAACATGACATTCATCAATCCACAGAGGACTATTAATAACTTATTTGGGTTTACTTACACTACATCATGTTCCCCTAGAAATAGCAATACACAGAAATCATAAAGTGAAATATAAATAGTTTTTCCATATCTATTTTTAAATGGATTCAAAGCTTTCATTGAGAAATTTCGATGTCTCAAGTGTGTTTATAATTGGTGATGTGCTAAACAAATATTATATTTAAATATATAATTCATAATGCCACATATCTTGAGTTTTTTGGCGGAGAATGTAGCACTTGACGCGTAGATTACGAAGTAATTTTTTTGGCCCGCATATGATAATTATTTTAATTCACTCAATTTGAAAAAAATAGGGTACACAGACACACACATTTTTTATATTTTTTTATTTTAATTCCTTGCATGATAAGAAATTGAATGCCGCAATTTTTTTGGCGGAAATATGTATTTACGGCGATATTTAACATTTAAAATGTACAAAAAGCAAGGGTATTTTACTATAAATCAGAAATATTAAAGATTTTTTAATGAAGGAACGTATTAATATGAAAAATGTGCGAAAACGCCGTCTAAAACCAAGTGGATGTAAAATGTAATAAATGGAACTGCCTCAGAACACACGACGACGAATATCAAGCGTTCCCCTTATTGGCGCCTGACGGCGCCGCGCACTCCCTTCGCTCGAGCGCTGAGGGCTCGCGGCGCCACCCCAACCCCATTCTAAAACGCGACCTAGAGGACAGTACCTAGCCAAATGAGCGGTGAAAACTGTGAAATCGTACCAAGTGAAAGCGTAACGTTGTGGAATTGTAACCTAGCATAGATGAATAGCCCTGGAGTGGTATTGATAGTTCTGATTGGGCTAAGCACTGCCGTTCCTCTTCAGAAATCGCGTAAAGGGGGATGTAGAAACTGGGGGTATGTCGAGGTACACTTGTTGCCTATTCCTCCATGGTTTGATACATTCCAACACAGACAGCGCAATCATGGCGCGATCTACCGGTTAGGGTTTGAATTCTTTAAAAAGTCTACCTCGACTTTCCCCCCTTTTTTTCCCCGCCTCGAACTGGCACTACGCTGTCGGATTTAGCTTCTTCTTTCCTTTCCCCTCCTCTACTATTCCTCCATGAACCTAGTAAAATCGTAACTGGACGAAATAGGTTAGGTTAGTTTGTGCGCGGAAGTTAGTCGTCGGGTGTTCTACGTTATCTAAACATTCGAAATCCGGAATTTTTAGTAAAAATCCATTGAAAAATCTAAATTTTTATAGTTAAATATCTCCGCGAACAGAAATTTGCGCTGCATAATTCTTGCACCAAAATATTCCTCATCGCCCAAGGTATCAAATAAATATAACATTTGGTCGAAAATCTCGGGTGTCTGTGTACCCTACTCAGTAGCGGCGCTAAGGTTTTTTCACAGGTGGGCTAATTATTTTGTGGCCCCTAAGATTTTTGTGACCCCTACAGCGTTGCCAGGTCCCAAAACTGAAATTATAGTATCGAAGCCCAAAAATTATAGTACACAAGTACGGCCAGCTTTGATTACTCGCTATACCATGGTAGCACTTTATCATAGTTGGCCGTTACTAACATATTTCGTTTTCGTTAGGCTACAACACGCTTGATTAGTCAAGTCAGCCGTATTTTCGAGAACAAACCAAACACTCCGAGTATAATATTTCAATTCTTAGCCTACTTAAGAAACTGGAAACGCCGTTCTTATGTAAACAAAAAGGAACTTTCTAATATTTCTTAAATTATCGCACAAATATCGGAAATATAGTAAAACTATAATACAATTATCGCAAAAAGCGTACTATATAGTACGCGATTGAAATTGTAGTACGGAAAAATTCGAAAGGTATAATTATCGAAATGTATTATAATTATAGTACGGTTGGCAACGCTGGGCCCCTAAGAATTTTGTGGCCCTTAGTGGGAACCAAAGACTATATATACGCTTCGCGAAGCGTATATATAGTCTTTGGTGGGAACCTTGGATTGACCATATTTCGCAAAAGTGGTGAAATCGAAAAAACCAAAAATTTTCTAGGAAGCGAGAAGAGCAAGGTCGTTTTATTGTTGCGGCTCTCGTCGCGTTTTTTGGACCCCCTACTGACCTTTTATCTGACCTGGAGGGGACACGTGCATGCCTGGGATATTTCCGTAAATTCCCATAAGCCCCTTTCTTTTCAACTTTCTCTCAATTTCCGCTACCTTCCTCCCGAATCTATATGTTTATGGTCTACTACCTTTTTGAGTAAATAAATTGATTTTGAAAGATTTTTTCCAGAAAAACGTTTCTTCGCAATAAAACAAATTTCTAGAGATAATGAAAATTCATAAATTAAAATATGAGGCTTCTTAATTATGAATATGTGGCCCTTTTAATATAAATATGTGGATCCTCTCAGAAATGCTAAAGCAGAGATAATAAATACGCTTACGCTTTAGGAGATGTGAAACTCGTTTCCAAAACCCGAACATCCTAAAAAGGGGGAAAGCAGCAACTGACTGCAGCGCCACTTTTTTTGACGGCAAGGGAGAAAGCGAGTAGGCGGCGAAGTAAAAGCGTAAAACCTCGTGGTCACTTATTTTTCTTCTTAGTTTTCTCGAAATCCTGTTATAAATTTAAATTAAATGTAGCTCCAATAATTCAATTATTTACAAAGAACACTAGTAAGTAATAATTTTAAATACCTTTACCTTTTTAACTAATTACATAATATCAACAAAGGCGAAAGTGAAACAATTGGAAAACAACCCTTGAATATATCAGATTTAGGTAGTTTTTTATTTGTTTTTCAAAATGTTCTGTACGGTTTGTAATTATTAATTTAAATTGTTAGGTCACTTTGAAAGTGAAAAAAATGTTATTGATTCAAAGAAAAACAGATCACCGAGAACTCTTTTCAATGTCAGATCCAAGTCTAATGGTATGTTTCATTTATAATTTATTGTTTTTGTTAAGGTTAAAATTAAAACTATGTAAATTTCCGTACGTTATATCACTGTTTAAATAATTATTCACAATAGATATATTAAGTTATTATATCTTCTAATTAGAGAATATTTTTATATAAACAATTAGCTTTCAACTTTTCTTAATATGTACCAACTTGTATTTTTAATTTACTTAATTGGCTGCTAAGATATAATTTAATTAAAAATTGAAGCTCAAAAGTTATAAATCGCTTTGGTTTAATAAATTCAGTTGGTACGATTTTATTCGATACTGCATGAAGCTAAAGGAAATATCGGATTTTTCTTGTTCTAAATGTTCACCTTAAATTATGTTAATAGTTTTTCTCAATTTATTCCACCAGTTCCAAGAAAGGTATTGTCACCATATGAAAATGTTTCATTTTCAAACTCTGATTCTGGTAGGTTTCATCTTTTAACGTGTGGTGTATTTTTCAATTTCTGAAATTTTGTTTCAGGTATATTTTTGGGCGAAACCTATATTGATTCACCTAGGTCCACTAAAAGAAAAGATGATAATTTTGGTACAGAATGTTTTCTCATATTATTAAAGTTTTTATTTTACCTTTTTTAACTATTAGATAAAGTTGCAGGTTTATCAAACGCTCGTAGAATAAAACCGAACCTTAAGAGGAGACTTCTTTTTCCCGAAATTTCAGAGACTCCCATCAAAAAATGTACACAAAAGAAATTGCAAGACAGCGGTATGTTTAAAAAAATTTTAAAAGAAAGGTTTTCGCTTATTTTAAATATAAATGTATTTGCATTAGGTACAACTACAAACATTGAAATTAAACGTGCAAGGAAATCATTGGATACTACTGACATACCACTAAGGGTTAGTGAGATATTTCATGGTATGTATTGGGAAATAGTAATAAATTAAATTTATGATTCAGTCGAGTCACAAGCTGGGTGTGATCAGCACCAGGTGTCACCCCTAGAGAGAGTTCCTAGCCTTGGCGAAGGACTTGGGTACCTGTCTGTTCCAGTCCTATATATATGGCGAGTACGAGTAAGTACTCGAACTTGCAATTTTAGTATCTGCACACCACTATATGTTCACATACAATTAAGGAGGGGAATGTGTTCACAGGCTACGCCACTGGTGTGAATTAGTAATTTAAACTTAAATTTAAATTATTTTCACATTTAATTCGTACTTCTAATTTAGTTTTCTCTAAATTGGTATTACATTATAAGTATATTTGGTGATATAAATTAATTACTTTTTAACAATTTAAGGTCAACAACTCTTGTGGTGTAGCCAGAAACCCTCAAAGGAAATTTCACACTTTGGAAAATACCTAAGAGGGTCAAAGCTATGTCAAAAAAATTCCTTATTTTAAAAATAAAATGTATTTTAGGTGCAGCTACAAACGTTGAAGTAAATGAATCCGATTCCATTGTCGCTGACACATAGCTCATTGAAGAATCTTGTTGCAAAAAACAAGAAAGGAAATTTCAAATAAAGCAGGATAAATTAATGAAAATCATTAACAGTCAAAGGCTAAAACTGTATCGTCGGGAAAAGCATATTCAGAATTTAAAAAGAAAACTGGATGCAGTAAAGAATGTAAAACAGCACGATTCTGGTGAAAAATTGGAAAAATTAAATTCTCTTGCAAAGGCCCTTGTGGAGTCAGATTTAAAACTTCAAAATAGGAAAAAAAGAGGACGCCGTTATTCCACGACAATCAAAACTATAGCACTATCGCTATATTATCATAGCCCTCAAGCTTATAGACAAGTTTCGACAATGTTTTGCCTACCAACTAAAAGATCATTACAAGCTTGGTTAGCTCAAAATGAAATTCGGCCTGGATTTGATGAGAAAGTGTTCAACTTGCTAAAAATGAAATTCGAAAACAAAAGCTCAGATGAAAAGCTGTGTGTACTACCTCTTGATGAAATCAGCCTGACAGAAACATTGACGTATGACCAACCAAACGACGAAATAGAAGGTTTTGAAAATTTTGGCACTCTGGGAAAAACAAGAAGAGTAGCAAATCAAGCGCTTGTTTTTATGGTAAAAGGTTTAAAATTTAGTTGGAAACAACCCCTTGGCTATTTTTTTGCACGTGACTCTTGCCCAGCTGAGCAGCAAAAAGAACTTTTGTATGAGTGCGTCCAAAAACTGAATGACATTGGTCTAAAAGTAAAGGTCGTAGTCTGCGATCAGGGAACCAACAACAGAAAAATGTTCAAGCTAATGGGGATACGGGAAGAGATGCCGTATTTTTTGTCACCAACAAAAGAAAAAATATTTGCAATGTTTGACCCTCCTCATCTTCTCAAAAGTGTCAGGAATAATTTGAGCAAGTATGTCATTTTAACCAATGGGGGTCCAGTAAAATGGGAACATTTGTTAAAGCTCTACAACTTAGAGACAGCTCAAGGAAAATTTAAACTTGCTCCTAAATTGACAAAGAAACATTTGCATTTAACGAACTTTTCCAAAATGAGGGTGCCATTGGCTTCACAGTTGCTCAGTAGAACCGTTGCCAGTGCGATGTATACATATACATCACAGAATCACTTGAAATTCGATGCTGTATTCACAGCAGAGTTTATCGAGAGAATGAATGATTTGTTCGACCTATTTAATTGCAGAACTGCCAATTTTAATGCTTCCCTTTTAAAAAATACTCCGTGTAAAGGCCCAATGACCAATAAATCTCCTCATTTGGAAACCTTGGACGATGCTTTGATCTGGTTGAATTCATGGAACTTTAAAGGCTGTCGATACAAAACCCTTCCTTGCGTGGAGGGGTGGAAGTTATCAATTCAGTCATTAAAAGCCCTCTGGGAAGATTTAAAGACCAATTATGGATTTAAATTCCTCCTTACAGGAAAAATGAACCAAGATTTTCTTGAGAACTTTTTTGGGGTAATTCGACAAAAAGGTGGGAACAGAGATCACCCGTCACCACAATTCTTCAGAAAGGCATATGGAAGTGCAAGCCTAAATCACTTACTAAAACCAACTGCAAAGTCCAATTGCATAGCAGATTTGGATAAAATAATACTAGATATTGATTCAACAAAAGCTAACAAAAATGTTCGAGTAACGGATCTCTCACTCAGTGAATCAGTACTAATAGAGTACGAAGATGCAGAAACAGCTTTTCAAAAAGAATTTGAAATAACTGGATGTAATAATGATGACAACAATTCAGTTTGCTATATTGCAGGTTACATATTAAAAAAATGTTTTGAAAACCAAAACCATTTGGAATGCAATTCGTGCAAAAAACAACTACTGCGCTTGAACTCAAATTACTCGCACGAAGATACTTTCATTTCATTCAAAACCTACAGTAGTACAACTGTGGATCAAATCACCAGACCAAGTATTCCATTTCTGGATTTTATTGAAGACCTTAATGAAAAATTTGATTCGTTATTTCCCAAAATTTTCCATATGAAAAACATTAGGGAACGCGTTATTCGGAACTTTAATATTGATATAGCTAAACTAAATTGGTTTCACCCACAAGAAGAAAAGTGTTCGTTGCTTATGGACTACATAATCAAATACTATGTTAGGTTTAGTATATTTGCGGCACTAAAAAAAATTAATGACAACATTAGCACTAACAAGAAAGAAGAACGAATTGATCGAAAAGCTATTAAAGTTGGTCACAGTGCAAAATAAAAAACAATAAAAATAGGTGTTAAACTTAAAAGATAATATGAAAAAAAATTAAAATCCTATCCCACATTTAAATGTTTTAAAGTAAAACATGATTTTAATATTTTTTTGTTAAATGTTTTAATGCATAAATATGATAAAGATGATAGTGAGATTAAAATCTGTTCCTATTTTAAATAACATTAGTGTTAAAAATTAAATCCTATCCCACAATTAAATGTTTTAAGTAAAATATGATTTTAATATTTTTTTGTTAAATGTTTTAATGCATAAAGATGATAGTGAGATTAAAATCTGTTCCTATTTTAAATAACATTAGTATTAAAGAAAGCAAAAGATTTGTAATACTGAGTGAAATTCGCTCATTTTCAACTTTTCATTTTGGGAAAAAATCCTTTTTATTTGCATATTTGTTTTCGTAGTTAAATGTTCCTGATCAAAATTATAGCAATTTGTGATTAATTAAATAATTAATACCCAATAGTCCTTGTTCCTATTTTGATGATATTAAAATGAATAAAAAATAAAAAATTTAAATACTGAGTGAATTTGTTATTTTCACATTTCCTATTTGCATATTTTAATAATTAAAGTTAGTCAAAAATCATAACACCTCAAGATTAAATTAAAAGCTATAATAGTCATTAGATTTTATTTAAATTATAATATTTTATTTTATATAATATTTATATTATATTACAAACAATATATACAGTTAATATAATATAATTATAAAATAGTTTATATAATTAATATGAAATAATTCAATATAAATAATATAATATTTGTATTGTAATTTTTATAATAGTATAAAAATTTCATTATTCATATTTAGCCTATGGTCTATTCCAACAGTTCTGCATGGTTTGTGTATTTTTCAGTTATTTAGTCTGTGGAATACTGAAGCTTACACCCTGGCCGCCACGAGCGCTAGAGCTCGCAAGGGGGGAAGCAAGAGATAAACCTGTTCGGCTCTCTTAACGTTAGAAATATAGCGAGTTTCACATCTCCTAAAGCGTAAGCGTATTTATTATCTCTGGCTAAAGCCCACTTCAGCCCACCCTTAGCGCCGCTACTGACCCTACTTCACCCCTTAATTTTAAAGGATTAGTAACGTTTTTCTGAAAAATAGTTGCGTCGTGTATCCGCCGACACCACATTTTTGGCGCCCCCAGCCCCATTCTGATAATTCACGGTGGGCTAGTGGCATCGTAATTAGTAAAATCATGGAGGAATAGCTATTCCTCTATGGTGAAATCGTATCAACTGAAATAGTAACAACAAGTTCGCTAAAGCGATAATATAATTTCGTTTACCTCTTGGTCTATTTTTAATAACTGGCAGCATAAATCCCTTGCTTGAACTAAATTTTGGATCACACTGTTCAATATGAACCATTTCCTTTATAAACTTTGCTGTTATGGGGGATATCATAAACCAGCTAGGCTAATACCCGAGCCCCAAGTCGGCTAGCGACTTTTTATCGCGTTTTATAGACGAAATGCTTTCAGGAAATGGGCACCAACCATCTCTCCTACAAGCTCACGAATCTGTAGGCCTACCGGGACAAATATTTATAAATTTTCAAGTAATACGTTAGTATCAAAAGTGACTTAACGTAAGAACAGGGGTGAATTAACCCTTTCGGCGCCTCTAGGCACCAAAACAATTGCCGCTTCTTGGCATTGTCAGCTAAGTAGGAGCCAGCCAAGTACTTCGACTATGGGGGTTTATCAGAGACTCAGAATTTTGGCTCCCCTAGAAAAATGTCGCCCTAGGCACGTGCCTACTCTGCCTAATTGTTAATACGCCCCTGCGTAAGAATCATAAGTTAAATAATTAATAGATGGTTTAGTACACTAAGCCAACCGTTGCCTAAGGTTTTCACGTTCGCGGAATGCGGGATCTAGTATTTTGGCGGCATACCTTTCCGTAGCTAAAGGCCTAGTATTTCTTCTGCCTGTCCCCCTTGAAATTTCCTTACCCTCGATGCTTCATCTTGCATTTACGCTTCCCGCAAAACATGTTTTTGGAGAAGGTTGAGCGTTTTGCCTGCTTTGTGAACGGTAAAATTTCTGCCTGTCCGTGGACACCCCGCTGCTTTAAGACGAGCTCTGCTCGCTCGCCTATTCTTTAGTCCTTTCCCTCTTCGCGTTACTGTCAGGTGTTAATGACTAACAATAGGTAAGACGTTTACAAACTCGCCTCACTATAGTCATAGCAGACAAATCCTTTTTTACCTTCGCCAACACTACGAGGTAACTCTTCAGTATCAATACAAACATTTCGACCATACGGCATACGGGAAACGTTCAGTTGTCCAGAAGACAACAAAAAATATTGGAAAATATTCGGGATATAAACCGAGGAGTGATTCAATAGTTTTGAGATTTTAGAATACGATGTTCATTTTGATTTTATATTTTACGTTATTGATTACCGCTACAATTTCGGGATATTAGACTCATTTTAATTTCCACGTTTTTCTTCTGCCTGTCAGCCCTAAAAAATTTCCCGACCCTCGGCTCTTCCCGGGCACTTTTTTGGAGAAGGTCGAGCGGCCAGCCTGCTCCGCGACCTATTATTTCGAACTGTCACTCGTTGCCGGATAATTGACCATTTTAATACGACCGCCTTAGCGTTAGAGTCATGTCTAAATAACTAGTATAGATTTTACATTTACTAACTGGTGTCACTAGTCACGGCTGATAAAACCTTTCCTACCTTCGCTTTCGCTACGAGGTTACAATAGTCAATATTATTCCAACCTATAACATATATATTACGGAAAACATTTCTAATATTTCCTAATATTTCCGGCACAAATAAAACTGCACTGAAATATTATTGAGCAGAAATATCAAATAAATCCGATTTCTTCAAAATGTTTGATTTTAAATCGGACTTTACCATTACGCAATAGGGAATTATTTTACATTATATACATTTACCTATATTCCCATATTGAAAAAATACAACTTGTCAATAAATGTAGAGTACCAGTTACAAATAATTTCTAATACAAAACTGATTTTCAAATGATTTACGTAGAAAATCAAAGGCAGCCTCCTTTTATTCACTGTAACAGCTGTCGCCGGATTGTCTCTAGTTGTACACAACGTTTTTTTCCGTCTAAGAACGCTCTTTCTCTCAAAATTCTAAAAATGGTCAGATAACTTACAAGGAGACGACCCGAGGTGTTACACACCGATTTTGTTCAAACTCGGGGGATTGGTAGACCTTCATGTAACTTGAAAAATCGTAAAGGGAATTTATTCAATGGGCAACGGTTTTGCCACGGCAACGAAAAATGTTTTTGACAACATAAAATGGAAATTTTCCCATTAAAAATAATATGGGATTTAGACCGATTCCAAGGGTCCCCCATGTAAGAAATTTTAAAAAATTGAAAAAAATTAAAATACCAAAATATTAAAAAAATTGTTAAAAATTGACGAAGAAAATAAAAATTGATCACATTTTGATCAATTTGAACCAAATGGTTGAAAATGAACCGATATGGCTTAAATAGGAAAAATTTCCATTTTATGTTGTCGAAATCATTTTCTCTCCTTGTTAGATAAGCCCGGGTTGATTCCAATTATATAATGCCGCCATCTGGTAGTGCCAGTTCTAACTTTAAGTTTATGAACGGTTAAATGTGTTTTAAAAATAATTATCCGTTATTTTGAAAGATTCAAAAAATATATTTTTGTATAAGATTCAAACAATATATTCAATTTGTCTAAAACATAGATGGCAGCAGAAATGTTATCTATGTTACAGTGAACCCTCCTATTTTTTATAAAAAAAATTGTTATATTTTCGCTATCAGCCGCTAGAGGGATAGCAGTCTAGCGTGGGCAGTATAAATGTCCTGCGCCACGTGATTTCATTGTCTCGCCCGGAGATGGTTACCCGTGAGGATTCCGGGTCAACGTTTTGTATCCCCTCGTTCATATGTTTTTAATCTTTGCCCCAAGATATATATATATATATATATATTATGGCTGAACGAGGTAGTTCCGATGTCATTGTAAGTAGGTGAAAACTATTCGTGAGTTCTGAACCGTTCAACCAGTCCCCATGCGCACTATTCGGCAAAAAAATTCTAGAACTGCCCAAATGCAAACTATTCGCAGATAAGAACCTCTTGTTGAACCGTTCGGAACCGTTCTAACGGTACCTGCTCACGAGCAAGTACTGGCCGGAACTCAATGTTGAAATCTCTAAAATTCATTTGCACATCGTCAAATCGTACGATCATAAATTGAATCACAACTATTCGTACAAAAGTTCTGAACTATCCAGAACTTTTTCATGACGTCACAGCTCAGTCCTGGGCCGTTCTCTTAATGGTTCAAAACTTACGAATAGTTTTCAGCTAGTGTAATTATTTTTCTGAATATTAAACCTGTTTTTGACTGAATCCACTCGTTTGGTGATTTTCACTTATAAGACTGGCTTAGCCCGAACCCTAACTTGTAACCGCTTACCCTAATCGTGTTACATCCTTTATGGGATACGATTTGGGAAGGCGAAACGGTTACAATATGATTGAACCTAAAATACGACATTCTAAAACCAATAATACGACTTTTTAAAATAGATACACATGTAACTTAAATCAGTGCTTTTAGTAAGCCTAATATGACGTGATATCGCGCTAGCCACAAATTGATGTCATGTGGAGTATATTACAAGAAAACAAATATTTAAACGGATCTAAAACTTAGAAAGGTAAGAATTTTAAATTACATTAAAATTAGACTTTTTCGTGGTTTTTAATTAGTTGACATTCAGAAAAGGAACATATTAATTGGTTTCATAAAAAATGACTAGCCAAGCGTTAAGTATTGAAGCATCGTTGAAGAATTATGAAGCTGATTTTTTCCAACTGGATGTAACCTATAAAGCTATTTGCGAGTCGTTGTTGATGGATGGAAGTCTTTAGCAAATACTAGATAAACTATGCTTAAAATACAACAGAGGATGGAAACATTACACCTAAAATTTCCGTTTGGGTTTGTTTACTGACTGAAGCCTTTGCTCTCATTTCAAATTCATCCTTCAAATAAAAATTACACTGTGTAGATTGAACTTTCGGGGCGTGTAAAACAGCAATCGGCAGCAAAGGTTGCTTACGTGGCATTTTTATTCACTGTATTAAACTAATCACTAAATTAAAATCTTTAAACGAGGTCCAAACAAAACCGAGCGCGAAGTAAAATACTAGGCTAGCGTTTCTGTATCAGAAGCGGACGATTCGAGACGTCGAAAGCGAGGACCGAAACCATGTATCCCAAAATTCCCCGGGATGCACTACTTTTCGCGGTAAAATGTCGAATATAGTGCTTTTCTATTGGTGGAAAAAACACGTGATCGATTGATCTTTAAAAAGGATGTCAAGCATGGTGGAAAGTAAAATCTGAAGGCACTATTAGACTTTATCTCAATATTTACCTTTGGTAATGGCAGTGCTACGTCACCCATGATTTTTCCTATTCATAAAAAATTCGCGTCCACAATGCGGCCATGGCCAAAGCTACAGAGTGCTACTCTATGTTTTGGAAAAAATTATTGGTCAATTGAATATTTTCAATTACGGAGGTTAAAACATTAGGCCTTTGACGCTGTATTTCTCTGCCGCTAGACTCACACACTTGGCCCTCTATCCAGCATCCCTTAACAATTTCCCAATAATTATATGCCAACAGAATATTTATCTTTCTTTTGCATAAAGGATCTGATTCGTCGGTAAGCTCAAAATCCTCACTATCCTCTTCCATTTTCATGACAAAGAATGCATGGATTTTGCTATCACAAAAGAACCGCTAGAGGCGCATTTATACAAAATAAACCCAGCAAATATAGTTCTGCTTTTTTTACAGAGGGAAAGGCTATATCAGATAGCGCATGCGCAGTCGTTCTTTTTATCAATAAGATAATTAACCCCCATGCATGGCCACTTGCGTTACCCTTTAAGATTGAAGAACTAGACATTGAATAGGGTTCTAATGAGAAAAGAATACCAAAGTTCTTAATTACTAAGAACTTACTGGGTTGTTTCGGTTCCAATGCCACTCTTAAAATTGGAACACTCCTACGGTTCAAATCTACAAATGGAGGGCATTCTAAATTTGTGGACAATGTGGCAGACTTCAAAATATGTTCTTCTAGGCCACCTATTCCTGTATAAAATGGCAGTAAACGGTTACTATAGCTATTGGTGAAAATGAATGAACTTTACAGTAAAATTTTGATAAACTTACCAATAACATTTCCTGCAGACACAGAATCAAGTTCTTCTAACTCTCTACCCATTAACAAATATATACTTCCAACAGTTGCAGTAGTTACATGCTGATCGCTTTTTAAATCTTTCAGTGTTAGACCATCATCAACACTAAAACTCTTAAAAAATGTTTCATTTAAAAAAATATAAGTGGAAAAATTCTTATTTGCTATTAAAAATATGAGCTCAATTAGCATTGGGGTGGAACGTTGTGTGTGGAGATTATAGAACGCGCTAATTAGTCTGTACATATTGTGGCAAATCGGTTACAATTCGTTAAATGGCGTAAATAGAGCAGTATGAAGCAGCATAAAATTTAAAAGTTGGTCAGCACAAGGTCACTCAAAGTTGGTTCAACTCTAGTGATGTCGGATGACCAACTTTTGACTTTTTGTGCAGACTTTTTAAAAAGATTCTGGCTGGGGATGACATTAAAATTTCTATTGGTCATTAAGTGTTCAGCTGAATGCAATTAGGAAAGATGGTTTGGTTTTTAAAGCAGGGGACATTAATAATGTATAAAAAGGTTTAAACATCTTTCAAGATTAATGGGAGTGGAATTTTCAACTGCTACTACTACGTAAAAACCAGGTATCAACTAGAGACAGAACTAGAATGGGCTGATATTTTTTAGCGTGTAGAGACTATTTTCAGCAATCATAGAGGAAAAAAAAACAACGCAGACATCGAACAACCATAGACACAAATCATGGTGCCATTAGTGCATTCTAACTGTCCATTATGAAAATAAATATTTACAGAATTATTTCAAAAAAAATCATTATTTTTCTATAAATTTACCTTCTTAAGGGCCATAGAAGGATCATGTCTTGGCCCTAAAACATACAGCTTTTGACCCTTTATCAAAGTACCACTGAAAACACGAGCAAATGCTATAAAAGCTGTTCCTTCTGCTGGCTGATCTCCTCTGATTGGTTCTTCCTTTATGGAAATAGCTTCAACTACATTATCTGAAACCAAAAACGTTTAAAAGAATCATAATTGCAAAACAATGTCACTCCATTTGGAAAAGGTAGTGCACTACACTATAATAATAAGTTTATTGGTAACTGAAAATGCTATAGATCACATTTTTATTAACTTTTAGCCTTTGCATTACACGTATGTTTTTCATACACTGTAAATTAGTGGAGAAAATTATTTTTAAAAACTTTACTAGCTAGAATTAAACTATAGGGTGAGTAAAGAGAGAAAAACAACAAGGAATTAGAGATCGCTAATTTTCGTAAATTCATAAAAATTATTAAAAATAAATATAATTGCAAAGAATACGGTATCTTTGTTCCACAAACTTGGCTATGTTCACTGTTCAGTAAAACCTAACAAAGGAGAAACCATTTTCTTTTGCCGTGCTTTTATAGCTCTTGCATAGTTTGAAAAACAACCGATCTCTTCTGTGTGTGTGAAAACGAAGGTTCCACTTATGAAAATAATTTAAATAATAATTTTGTAAATCTTCTTCAAAATCTATTTTGGATTCTCAATTAAGATTTAAAAATTCTTATGCATAAAAGTGTAAAAAATATAAGAGCACTAAAAGCACCTATTTGCACAACAGATCTTGCAATAAACAGATGTCCAATGTTAATTTTTTCAGCCGACATTAGATGAAGCAATAAAAAGTAAATAGAATGCGCTGTGCAGCTACGATACACTTAGGAATTTAAAACCCATTTGCAAACCTTGCAATGAATCCAGCCTTACAATTTTAATTTTTACACAAAAATTTGTTCTCATGAGATCACGAAATATGATGAAGAACATCAAAATAGTGCTACCTTTACTTGGAAGATTTCTTTCCATTAGTTTTTTACGTACACTCTCTCTTCTTCTCTGAATTTCTTCAGCAGTTAAAGGCCTAAAATAGTTTAAGAAAATTCTTTAAACATATATATTATTTTATAAAAGTCACTGAATAATAATAGTATTACAATCTTTAATCACTAGGTATTTATTAATTTATAAATTTTACAAAACCTTTGTTTGTTCTTTGGTAAAAACTTTTCTTCAACTGGAAACATTTTGGAAACACAAACAATAATCGGTACATCTTTAGATGAGCTACAGGCAAGGAAATCTAAAATTAAAATATTTATTTAAAGTAAACTTTTAATATATTAGTAGTGATCAAAAGGAATATTTAAACAGTTAAAAATAGATTAATGAAAAGAAGATACTGAAGAACCAGGGAGACGGGAATGGAAACGATATTTATTTGCTAACCAGGGATAGACAAAATTAAAAAAAAATTATGAAAATCATGAGAAAGCAATTATTTTATATTTATACTCATAAAAAAAACTTCCTAGGAGTAGTTAAGAGGACAAACATGTATCCTCAACCAATCTGAAAATTAGTTTACATTCCGCCTATCGCCTATTCCCCTATTATTTATCACCACAGACAAGTGGTTCAGGAGGAGCCTGGCAAAAACTTTTAATGCTCACAATTTCTAATGGAAAACAAAACTTTAAAGGTAAAGAGGTGATCAATATACATATATATATAATTAATACCATAACGTGGAATTTAACTAATACATTTTGGTATATTTACATTGTTTCAGTTCCTTTGTTTGAGCTGGTAACACATCATAGCTTTGTGTAGCTGTACAAAACAGAGATTCAACACGTTCTTCACTTAATTCGCAAGGACTTGGTACCAATTTACAGATCATATCTATTAACAAAAATACAGTTTAGTTAAGACAATTAATATTTCTTTACAACAAGGTTGTAGCATGGTGGAATTTATGGATCCCTAATCAATAATAAAAAATGGGCACTGGTACATCATCCAATTTTGACCAAGGCCAGAACTTGGTAATGGTTTACTAGGGTGAAGTGAACTACATAAGTCTATGTATTTGTACCCCGCTGCTCCGCCTAAGCACTACAGCGGCTTACGAGATCTAACAGGCCGGGACAAAAGTGCGCTTTGCGAAACAACGTTCGGCCAGTGAGACAGCCATCATGACTGCCCCCACATATAGCAAACAAACGCCCTCATCATGGCCCAACAAAAGGCGACACCATGGGCTACCCGAAACCCACCCTTCTTCTTCCACTGTAAACTACCCTCCTTAGTAGGTCACAGAATGACGAGTATGGAACACCGATGAGGTTCCAGTGACCCAGCGCCCCAATCACATGACCTTGAGAGCCGGGTATGGAGCACCCTACAGGCTCCAGTGACCCCATCACACCACTAGATAGAGACTACAAAGTGATATTCCCGTACTTTATAAAACCAATTACAGGTTTTGTTCATTTTCTAGGTGTTTTGTATTTTTGGGCCACAAACGCTTATTTCAGGTTGATATTAAAAGTATATACTTGATGCGTAAGGCTTGGTACTGTCCTCTAGGTCGCGTTATAGATGGCCCATCGCTTTTTTTAGTATGGGGTTGGGTAGGCGCCGCGCGCCCCCAGCGCTTGCGCGAAGTGAGTGCGCGGCGCCATGAGGCGCCAATACGGGGAGTAACTATTTAAGTTGATACTATTTCACTAATTACAATGCCACTAGGTACGATTGCAGAAGGCCCACTGTCAATGCTCGGGCTGGGGTGCTTCAGAAAAGTTGTGTTGACGGATACACAACGGAACTATTTTTTAGAAAAACGATACTAATCCCCTAAAATGACTATTTATTAAAATTAAAAAATTATGGTTCATACTTTGATCCCCACTGTATTTACAATATGGATTCCACCAGTTTCAAATTTCAAATACAACTGGATGAAAGATTTTTATCATCACCAGATTAAACAAATTGGGTGAAGTGTAGTACATCAGATTGTTGTATTTATATACCCCGTGCACCGCCAAAGCATTACAGGGGTTACTCATCATCTGTCCCGGCCGAGCCGTCGACCTGTAAACAAAGATAGGAAATGCTTCCTAAATCACATACACACAACGGTATACACCCGTATACCTGCATCTCCTACTCACGACTCACTCGTGAGTTCGTCAAAATTCACAACGATATAACGCATTACGCGTTCATGATCGTTGATCGTTTCGTTATCCAGATTGTGGAGACCATTCTCGCGGATTGGTCTCCTTAACAAATGGTTCGTTCTAGGACAATTACGAACATAGTGCTCTGAGTCTGCTTCCAGAGCACCGCATATGCATTTGGGCGATGCAATATGACCCAAGTTGAACAGGTAGAGTGGGAACTTACCATGTCCACTTAGGATTTGCGTCAAATAGTAATTCGTGTTGAAGCTACCATTGACCTTAGGAAAGTACCTCTTAGTTACCTTTCCCTTCTCACTCTCATCCCATGACTCCTGCCACCTTTGAGTCGTCACCTCATTGAGCCACCTTTTAATCACCAACTTAGTTGGCTTCATCTCCTTCTCCTCGGGAAGATCGGTTGCTGATTTTGCAAGAAAGTCAGCCCTTTCATTCCCTACACACCCAGTGTGCGACTTTATCCAAGTAAAGTTGACTTGAGTCTCCATCCGTTTTAACACCTTACGGATATCATGGCATAAACCATGATTGTTTTTATGATTGCTTATTGCGTTAATAGCAAAAAGACAATCTGTAAAAACCGTTGCACCATCACCAGGACGTTGACCATGCGTCCTTAACCAGCAAATACCCTCGTGTATTGCTAACAGCTCAAGAGAAAACGCATCCACCTTACCATTAATGCGAGTGACCTCATTGTACACTTCCACACCATCTCTGTACAGCGGCCTCATCGAATTTGATATTAATTTTGGTTGCGCCTGATAGACCTTGTCACGTAGATGTCGAGGGTATTTTTTATTTTGGCCGCAAATGATTATTTAATTGTTTAGCTTAATTTTTTTAATTTTAAAAATTTCTCATTTTCATTGAATTTAATATTAATTTTGTTTGCGCCTGATAGACCTTGTCACGTAGATGCCGAGGGTATTTTTTATTTTGGCCGCAAATGAGTATTTAATTGTTTAATTTAATTTTTTTAATTTAAAAAATTTCTCATTTTCATTGAATTTTATATTAATTTTGATTGCGCCTGATAGACATTGTCACGTAGATGTCGAGGGTAATTTTTATTTTGGTCGCAAATGATTATTTAATTGTTTAACTTAATTTTTTTAATTTTAAAAATTTCTCATTTTCATTGAATTTTATATTAATTTTGGTTGCGCCTGATAGACCTTGTCACGTAGATGCCGAGGGTAATTTTTATTTGGGCCGCAAATGATTATTTAATTTTGGTTGCGCCTGAAAGACCTTGTCACGTAGATGCCGAGGGTATTTTTTATTTTGGCCGCAAATGAGTATTTAATTGTTTAATTTAATTTTTTTAATTTAAAAAATTTCTCATTTTCATTGAATTTTATATTAATTTTGATTGCGCCTGATAGACATTGTCACGTAGATGTCGAGGGTAATTTTTATTTTGGTCGCAAATGATTATTTAATTGTTTAACTTAATTTTTTTAATTTTAAAAATTTCTCATTTTCATTGAATTTAATATTAATTTTGTTTGCGCCTGATAGACCTTGTCACGTAGCAAATTATAATTTTTTTAAGTATTCATTTTATGGGATGAGTAACGTTTTTCTAAAAAATAGTTCCGTCGTGTATCCGTCAACATCACTTTTTTTACTCGTCCCAGCCCCATTCCGAGTATTGACGGTGGGCCTTCTGTAATCGTACCTAGTGGCATCGTAATTAGTGAAATCGTATCAATTTAAATAGTTAGTGGTTTTTTTTCGCCTGTTCTGGGTTTTTTGAGCAGGTTAAAAAGTGTAGCCATATGACGTCATTTTACTACAATTCTGTCTTTACGAAAAAAACGAGTTGGAGTAGAAAGGGAGTAGTTAAAGGTTAAAGGTTATTTATAAAAATTTTCCCATCATATTTTAGTGAAACGAAATTTAAGCAGACGACAAAACTAGATTACTCCCTCTACACCTCCTTTCGAGGAGGAGTAAAAAGTGTAACCATAATACTCCGGAACAAGCGAACAAAATTCGGGACAGGGTAAATCTTACCCCGAGAACCGGCGAAAACGTTTTAGGGTAAAAACTTTACACTTTTTGTCCCCGGACAAGCGAAAAAAAACCACCTATTAACAAAAATGAGAACGGGTTTGCTTCCAAAACATGTAAAAGACGTTACTAAATTCCCCGTATTTTGGCGCCGCGCACTCGTTTCGGTCAAGCGCTGGGGGCGCGCAGCGCCTCTTTTCTCTACGAACCTTGCCTCCCCAACCCCATACTAAAAAAAGCGATGGGCCTTCTATAACGCGACCTAGAGGACAGTAACAAGCCTTACGCATCAAGTATATACTTTTAAAGGAGCTCCAAAGTTCGGTGGCAAAATGTGTGTAAAGTCAGTAAAGTGCGAAATTTACGGCTGACTCTGTCCGACTCTACCAAGGCCGAGTGAGGGGTGGGGGGGGGAATGAAAAGCATGCTCAATTATCTTTCTTTTTTGCCACTGAACTTTGGAGCCCCTTTATCAACCAGAAAAAAAGCGTGTGGCCCAAAAATACAAAACACCTAGAAAATGAACAAAACCTGTATTTGATTTTATAAAGTACGGGAATATCACTTTGTGGCCCAAAAATACCAAACAACTAGAAAATGAACAAAAACTGTAAAAGTACGGGAATATCACGTAGAAATTATTAGGACACCAAAACTGTGGTGTCGGCGAACACGACGGAAATAAGTACAATGAAACACATGAAAATACCCAAAAATGAGAATTTTTTAAAAATACATTAAAACATTTAATAATCATTTGCGGCCAAAATAAAAATACCCTCGGAATCTACGTGACAAGGTCTATCAGGCGCAACCAAAATTAATATAAAATTCAATGAGGCCGCTGTAGTTCACTTCACCCAAAATGTATTTCAAGGAATAATTAAACTTGACCTACAGGCTATAGGTTTTTGCCGGTCCTTAATTTCTAAATTTACCTAAAGTAGCTTGTGAAAGTGATAGCCACTGCCCCAAAACAGCTTGCAACTGTACTTTAGAATCTGAATGCTTCATATCTCGAGGTGGAATTTTTAAACCGAGAGTCTTCACAATTTTTTCAAACATTTCTTTATCTTTTCTGATTATAATGGCTTCATAAACAGCCCATATGTTTTCCAAAACCAGTTGCACAAATAATGGTTTCTTAGAAAGTGCCTATAAAATTCAAAATTGCTTAGAAAATAAATAATTATTTTGACTAAAGGACCAGAGACAAGCTATGCATTTTAAAAGTTGATCAAGCCACCAATTAAAAGAAATAACTCTTTCAATTAACTTCCAAATACAGCAATCTTTCTAAAAATTGGCCACCATTTTCTTTTAAAAGGGCTTGCAAATTTTTCACCCACCCGCAAAGAAAACAAGCTTGACAGTGGTCCTTTAGTGAACATTTACCCCTACAGCACAACCAGGTCGGCCTGACGTTGGAAATATCCGTCAAACACCAAGGTCGGCCAATAAGGTTTTTTAGAGTCAAAATTGTAAGGAAATCTAGAATATTATGAATCAGAATAATAACTTATATTTAATCTAAGTAACATTGCCTAATGTATGAAAGAGGATTGAACAGACGAATACCGATAAAGGTCATTGGGGTTAGCAGGCGCCACCTAGTGGCCAATAAGATACTTTCAAACATGACAATTTTGAGGGTCAGAGGAAATGTAGCTCTAGGTACTAATGGTTATGCTTAAAATATGCTCCCTAGCTAGTTCTAGTATTGAAGTTATTAAGCCTTAACAACAGCAGGTATATTATGTAAATACTGTAACATTTTAACTTATAAACCTTTAATAATTTGAAATCACCTGAGAGTATGTATTGTTGTACGATACAAAAAAATGTCCTAGCGGTAAACTGATCAAACCAAGGAGGTTTCCAGGTCCGGACCCCACCTTCGGCCTACCTTTGACTGTACTAAATTTCCACTCCCTTCTATTAACATTCATATACTTTGACCCCCCCCCTCGACGAATTTCTGGCTAAGCCACTGATTGACCTTAAAACTCTGGCCCTAACACGACTATAAAAAGGAGTGTGATAAGACGTTCGATTGACGTCATGTCAACTTTCAATTGGTTACCATATCTGACTGAAAAAATGATCACTTATAGTCGTAAATTGTGATTTCTATATGCATAAGATATAGAGACGGCATGAGCTTTGAATGGTTAAGTCGTTTTCAAGTCAGAATTAAAACAGACCATAAATTACAGTAGCCACTCTGACGACACTAAGCCAAATTTAAAACTTCTATTAAAAGTTTACATTTAATTACATTTATGTGAACTACACGAGTTTAGAGATTTTTATAAAAGCAAACATTTTCAGACTTAATACATGATCTTTTGCACGCTTAATCAGCAAATTAACTGTTGGATAAGTTGGCTGTTGATTGAGTTATACATGTGTAATGTATTTTTAAAGTCTAAACAGTTATTACAATTTAAGGTTTGGCATTATGGTGCCAGAAGTGATTAGATAAGGTATTTAGACATTCTTTAACTTTATGTCTACTTTCGTAAACCCTCGTGTTTCAACTTTATCTATATCCATCTCCTTTGAACTCTGACTTGGTCTCCGCTCGCTAAGCCTCGGCTTCTCGCTCTCCCGTGCGTGTAACGGCTTTCTCAAGGTCGTCTCTTTCCCGCCGGATCTCCGCTATTACACTTTTTATGGCTACTACTGCTCCGTCGGCTGCTATTCCGTTTCCTCCCTCAGTTTCTTTGGACGGGGATGTGTATGGAAATTGGAAACTCTTCAAAGCCCAATGGACTAGCTATGAAAAGGCAACTGGTATCGACAAGTTAGCGGAAGATATACGAATTGCCACATTTCTATCGGCAATTGGAGTAACTTGTTTTCAAGTCTATCAGGAGTTGAATTTAACTCAAGCACAGCTAGCAGATCTTGACTCCATAATTGGTGCCCTCGAGAATCATTTTAAACCTCGTCGGAATGTTATTTATGAACGGTTTCTCTCTAATTCTGCTAATCAGTCAACAACGGAGACTGTAGATCAATATGTCCATAAACTGCGACAACTCGCAAACACTTGCGATTATGGAATTCTCGTAGATGATCTTATTCGTGATCGTATAGTTCTTGGAATTGCTGACTCCAAATCTCGAGCGAAAATGTTACGAGAACCAACTCTGACTCTACTGAAGGCCATTGATATTTGTCGAACCAATGAGCTAACAGATCAACAACTCAAACGTCTAGGAAATGTGGAAGAGTCGCAACCTGTTAACTTTGTGAACAAGTCACATAAAAGCAAGAAGAATACAAAGACGCCGGAAAGAAAATTCCGTAATACAACTCCGATGCTAAATAAACCTTGTTACTACTGTGACAAAATACACGAGAAAGACAGAAACGCTTGTCCAGCGTATGGTCACACATGCAATACATGTAAAGGAAAACATCATTTTTCCCGATGCTGTGACAACTTGACCAAAGCTGCTAACTCATCTTCGCAGAAAAAATCTAAGTCAAATTATAAGAAGCAAGTCAACGCGTTAAGCAACTTTACAGACAAGTCGGATAACTCTTCGGACGAAACTGACAACAACTCGGTTTCAGAAGAATCTATTTACAATCTCGATTATGTCACCACAACAGTAACCAAACATGGAAAAAAATAATTCGCGCATCTTATCGTGGAAGATGATCATACCAACGATACCCGTGATGTTGAAGTTCAACTGGACTGTGGGTCAACTTGTAACGTTATGAGTGATTCTTTAGTAAAATCACTACCTTACAACAGCGTAACCTTAATAAAAAGCGAATCAAAGCTAAACTGTTACAACGATACGCCTATGGAAGTCAATGGTGCGGCGAATATACGTTGCAAATATAAAGACAAGTACTATGACATTGAATTTCAAGTGGTAGACACTCAAAACGCCTCTACTCTCCGGTGCTACGTGTGAAGCTCTAGGACTTATCAAGTTTGACGTTCAGCCTGTTGAACGCATCCACGAAGTCTCTACGAAAACTCTTGGGCATACGCCTGCAAATATTCCAAGTCCTCTGACGGAAAAATATATTTTCTCTGAATACGCAGACGTTTTCGAAGGTCTGGGATGTTTACCAGGATTTTGTCATCTCGAAATAGACAACTCCGTTCCTCCGGTGCACCATACGCCTAGGAATGTTCCAATAGCCCTCCGTGAACCTCTCAAAGCACGGTTGTATGACCTTGTGAACCAAGGTGTGATACAAAAGGTTACGGAACCTACTGATTGGATTTCAAGCCTATTGGTGGTTAAAAAATCAAACAAAATGCGTATCTGCCTAGATCCTAAAGATCTAAATGAGGCTCTCAAACGCCCCAAATATCAACTATCCACAATCGAAGAACTTTTACCAAATTTGGCACAAGCTAAGGTTTTTACAGTTCTCGACGCTAAAGATGCTTTCTGGCAATTCCGTTTAGACGAGGAAAGCCGTAAATTTACCACATTTTGGACACCATTTGGACGCTACATGTGGCTCCGTATGCCATTTGGTATTTCTGTAGCCCCAGAAGAGTTCCAGCGAAGACTACATGAAGTCATCGACGGTCTCCACGGCGTTGAAGTTATGGCGGATGCTAATCTAATTGTCGGATGTGGTCCTACCTTAGACGACGCTATCCTCGATCACGACAAGAATTTAATCGCTATCTTAAACCGAGCGAGAGAACGTAATCTAAAACTTAACAAACACGAAATGAAACTACGACTAACAAAGGTACCATACATCGGACATTTGTTAACCTCAGAAGGTGTTCGCCCCGATCCTGAAAAGGTGCGCGCCATTAACGAAATGCCGTTACCTCATAATGTCCAGTCACTCCAAAGTTTCATAGGATTTGTTACCTACCTCTCAAAATTTCTTCCGAAACTCTCAGAATACACTAAACCTCTTCGAAGTTTAATTAAACGAGATGCCCCATGGATTTGGACACAATCGCATACCGAGGCCGTAGTATCGATTAAGCACCTAGCATCTACTACGCCAGTACTTCGCTACTTTGATGTCCACGAACCCATAACTCTACAGTGTGATTCTAGTGAAGTTGGACTTGGTGCGACATTACTCCAAAACGGTCAACCTGTTGTGTTCGCCTCAAGATCTTTGACCCCTACGGAACGCAAGTACGCGCAAATCGAGAAAGAATGTCTCTCGATTGTATTTGCTTGCCAAAGATTTTACCAATATCTATGTGGCCCAAGATAGCATTAAGGTTGAAACTGACCATAAACCTTTAGAGAGTATTTGGAAAAAGCCTCTTCTATCTGCGCTTCTATAATAGTTTCCATGACAGGACTTATTGAGCTTCTGGTCGTTGAACGAAAATCAAACTTTTGAACAGTAGGGTTGGCATCCCGATATTAAATAGTTCTTACAACGTGCATTACATTTTTTTGCCTGTAAAAACTAAAGGCCTATTTTAGAAGTTATTTTTTTGGTTGTGGACATAAAAATACTATCCGAACACTATCCAACCTTAAAACGACTCCCTTGACCTTCAGGGGTAGCCCATAAAATATAATGTGTAGAGATAAAAAGAAGTTCATGTAGATTATGCACAATATTTTTCAAATACCAGTAGCAAACATTTCCCTCACATATTTTTAATAGGTTTAAACTTTGTATCCAATACTCACCTGGGCATCTTTCTTAACCTCTTTAGTTTTTGTGTTGAAATAAAAATCTCCCCAAAGAGCACGCCTTAAAATAAGTTCATTTACTCCAAGTTTATCACTGTACATTTTTGAAAAATCTGAAACACTGTCAAAGTTATGACATTGTAATAAAATTAATATGCAGTAGCAAGTTCAAATATAGAATTTATCTATTAGTCTATTTAGATACGTGATAAAATTTAGATTTGCTTGTTTATCATATTTGATTTCTGAAAATATTCATTACCTAGATATAGTTAGAATAGGCGCTAGCATAAATTAAAGTAAACATATAGGTTTAGCATGTAACCAATCTAACAGCAAAGGGGAGACTGAATCAGTTAGGATAGAAATAAAATCATCTTATTGCAATATTTAAGAAACTTATCTGTAAATATATATGTTGGTATAACAAATGTAGGAAAAATAACAATACACATTACCAGCGAGGAGAGAGCTATGTTGCTCGCTTGAAGATATCAGGCTTATGTAACTTGTGGAGGGAAGGACACACCACTGCAAACTAATACAAAAGGAGGATAGTGTTGCTAGGTTGAGTCAGGCGAGCTTCTCTGGCTTAAACTGCATTCTCGCACATCCTATGTAAAATCCCCCCCTTTTCCAGATGTAGGTACCCATGACCTTTGACATCGCTCTCTTCTCTACTGGCGCCATCTCTCTCTGGAATGACTAAATAAAAATAACTAAAAAATAATTTAGGTGTAGGAGTCCCACTGGTTAAACCACTAAGCCTAGTTGGGTTTACAATGTAGTACATCCGTTGCTACTATTTATTCTTACCCTCGACTCCTGCTTTGAGGAATTTCAGAACTCGCAAGCTATTTAGTATCTAGTTCCTCTGATCATAGGCTAATACCCAAGGCACACAACCTAGGCCCAAGTCAACTAGCAACTTTTATTGCTAGTATATTTAAACTGCGATAATTAAAACGATTTAAGTAGGTTTATGGTAACATTTGTGTCGGTTATTATTGGAGAAGTTGGGACAACATTTGCGGCTATTGTAACTATATATTTAGTGAATGAATATTTTAGAAACTCAAATGGGATATACAAAGCACACTTTAAAGATATCAAACATCAAAAAAGACATACAGCACATAAAATGACATACCTAAAGCCCCATCCATCATAGGCACTACCAAAAATTACATTCCCCTGATCAGGATCAAAATAGACAGTAGAATCATCCACATCATCCAACCCACTACTCCAGTCTAGGTATATCTTGTAACGATTAAGAAAGAAAACATAAAAATTTGGTTTTTGAAACTAATTTTGAGCATAATTTTTGCGTTGGTTTTAATTTTATTTTTGCTGGTTTTTAACTTATTTTAACCCCAATTTTGAAATTATAATTTGATTTCGAAATTTTAAAAATCTTTTCTTCAGTAGTGTCTGGGAATTGATCTTCCCTTGAATTTATTAATTATTTTAGTTTACACCATTTGTCAATTACAAACATGATCATGGATACCAGGGTGGGAAATAAGGATTTTATTGAAAGTGGACAGGTGACCAGTGACCTCCCTAGCCTAGAATAAATAAACTGGACCATGACCAGTGCACGTCGTCTGCTACATTAGAATAGCGTGTTTTATCTTTTAACCGTTTTTAATAGAGTTAATTCTAGGGCTGTGCGAGTCATAGAAATAGAAATGAGACTAGAACCACTGCGCTATCCGGTAATCTCAATGGAAATGGGCAAGCTAGAAGCTTCCCAGGAGAGTGGAATCGCTACTAATCAACGCAGGAGTGCGCCAACTATTAAATACATTGAAACTATAATTTTTTTTTAAATAGATGGCATGCTCCCACAAAGAATACTGGCACTCTCATGGCAGCTTTCTTACTCGTACATCTCACCACAGTTTAATCTTGCTTCTAATCTCATTTCTATTTCGATGGTGCGAATACTCGAACATCATCGATTACTCAGCATTTTTGGAAATCGAGTACACGAACTGGACCTCTAATAAGAAATTGGAAAACACTCGTCTATTACCGAGTACCAAAAAATTGAATAGTCGGGTATCTAATTACTTGAATAAGCTGCTGTAAGTTCAAAGACGGGTTTTTGCAACTTTTTGGAGTGGAAATAATAAACGGTACCTACAAGACGTACAAACAACAAAAGCTTTGAATTACCTTGGGGATGGATCACGGTTTTTAATACGTAGTGCGCCTGCGTGGTTTTTCTTAAATAATATTATTAAGTTTTAGTTTTGGTTTGGAGTGTCACTTCACGAATTCGGATGTCGGTCGGCGTTAGAACTTAAGAGTATTAACTTCTTAAAGGTATCCATCACTCACAACAGGGGGAGGCATAGGGGTAACATAAAATCCAGACTGGCAGTGTGCTTCAAAACCAGTTTTTTTGTAAACCCCTATGCCTTCCCCTGTTGTGAGTGAGGGATCCCTTTAAGCAATATACGGACAGACTGTACATTAATAATTTTAAAAAATGTATATTGTATTGTTATTTTACTATTAATTATTATAATTAGGCTAGTTATTTAGGTTACTAAAGTTCTGGAAATTTCAGCATTGAAAGCTAGTTTATACTCATTTTAAATTTAATTACCTAATTACTCGAATGAGACCAGCTCCTAATCAAGTTTACTCGATAACCCTACTCGTTAAAAATATTACTCGCGGTTTTTTCTGAATTACTTGACTCGAATAAGAGAAAATTTCCCCTTAATCAAGTATACTCGATTACTCAACTCGACTTGAATACTCGATGAAAAAAATTTCATACTCGATCGATTGCCTAAAACCACTACTCGCACAGTCCTAGTGAATTTGAATTGGAGTGTACAAACCATAGACATAATAAAGAAATAGACAAAAGATTCTACGGGTGGTTAATACGGAAGCGACGCCAAGTATACAATCATTTTTTCCTGGGGCACTACGTTTAAGTGACGCCGGTCGAGTAGGTGATAAAATAAAAATCATCTCGTGATTTTAAACTCCATGTATATTGTTAAGCGTTAGGTGGTGCTTTACACGTAGTACACCAGGAATACGGGCAAGGTTTATTTGTCTATTTATCGCTCCCGTATATTTTAGGCGAATAACACGTCAGGTATCTATTTCTTTAATATATCTATGGTACAAACATGCCACAGCCGCCAATACACAGACCTTCAAATTCAAAGACTAATAATATAACATTTGGACCTACCAATTGCAAAATATTCAAGCTGAATCACTTGAAAAAATTAAAACACCTCGAATTAATTAAGTGGTCCAGTGGACCACTAACCCCCCTCTGATTTAATTAATAAACTGGTTTGGCCAATTTTTAAACTGGTCATTAGCCCACTGCCACCGCCTTATTTCCCACGCTGATGGATACCCAGAAAGGGGGGAGGCAAACAGAGTATATTGATAAGCTATCAATGAACTAATAAAGGTATGAAGATTGCCCACCCTGAAACCAGGGAGTAGTAGGGGAGTAGAAATGTGGGGGAACTCGACGTTCAGGCCCATGGTCAGAGAAAGGTGCGCTCTAGGCTTGGAAAAATACGGGCCAGTATGACTATTTTATCGCCATCTATTGGGGAAAAAAATGTTTTGAAACAGAGCGGTTCTATACAACGCTCAATATACCACCGTTTACCACGTGGTCTGTTCACGTGCAAAGGCCTAATGCCAAGATGAAACATAATATAATAACTAACCTAACATTTTACCTACAGTAATATAAGGAATTATTAGTATTTACCACTATTTGCTTCTACCTACAACGCTTTAACTTCATTACAATTTTTATAATGAAAAAAAATTATTTTGGCACTTGAGTTGACCCGGGGTCAATTTAACAAAATACTCCTGATTTGCGATAGATGGCGCTGAAAACGGTATTCTGTCCCATATTATTCCAAGAGGGGGTAGAAATTCCACTCTACTTTCGGGGTCTCTCTGCCCACGCTGGGGAACAAAAAAATTCATTCAAAACCACTCCCCTACTACTCCCTGCTGAAACTACACATGAAGATTGCCTTTCCTTAGAAAAATGTCTGTAGGCACTGATGAACATGCTGCGAAAACACTAAAAAATATTCAAAATGTCATTTTTACTCCGTCACAGAACTTAGTGTTTTAAAAACCTAAGCAGTAGGAAAAAAATGGTACCAATTTTTTATTTTATACCAACCCTTACCAATAAATAAGTTGCCTAAAAACCACTTAAAACAACTATTATTTCAACTTGGTTTTAAGTTTGTATTTGGGACCAATGCATACTTAAAAATAACATAAATCATATAATAACCAACTTATTTCCAACTAGACCAGAATCAACCCCTTACTTTTACCTACTTAAAAATAATATGTAATTTTCTGACTACTAAAAACCAACTAATTTCAAACATAAATAACCCCTCCTAGGGGACTTTGTCCCCTCGGAGAGGTAAAAATTAAGTATTTTCCTATCAACTGAATAACAACTTATTACCCCTTTAACTAGTAACTTTAAATATGCGGACAACTTGAGCCTACTTAACACCAAGTTATTATTAACTAATAATGTGTATGCAAACTAAATATAAACTAAAACGCAACTTATTTTTGGTATGAGAAAACTTCTGTTGAAAATTAATTTGAATCAATAAAGTTGATTTTTAAATAGAACATACTTGATCTTTGATCTTGGTTTCCTCATTAGTAACCTTAGCAGGGAAAAAAATATCAAACTAGGTGGTGGACAAATTATACTGCAGAATACCTTTGACGTTTTTCCCAAGACTTCTGCTGTGAAAAGTTCTCCAACAACCGCATTTATCTTAGGAAATAGTTATATATCATTGGTAAAAAAATAATTTTTTTGGTTGGTCATTTGGCTCATTAGTTGATTCTACATTTTCCCACCCTGATTAGTGGGATGCCCCATCATCGTTACTTGGCACATCTGCACCTAATAACGCCACCTGGCTCATCATTTCTGCCTAAGTAGACAGTAAAACTAGAGTCTACTCTTGGAGCTCTAAAAATTTGGCCTCTCAGTCATGAGAACTGAAATTTATGAAACTGAAAATTTTGGTTCATGTAATTTACTGCAGTAATTTGTTTTGTTTGTATATGCCTAAAATATTTCATTGTAGCCCTTTAAACAAAATCTGCTTCTTTTTTTCAATTTAACTGACTTTGCACATATTTTCACATAGCTTAACTGATATCAGACAGAGCTAACTAAACCAATTTTTAACATCTATCAGTCATCAAACATATAATCCCTTCGGATGAATACACAAGGATATATTTGTCTTTACGATTCCCATATTATATTCTACCCATTAAAATTAATTTTAAATTAACACGCGGGAAAGGATTGCTTTAATTTTTTAGCTTTTCAAAAATCTGCTTTTTACCTGTTCCAGTATTTGCTGAATATGTACAAACGCATCCAGTGGTGTAAGTTTTAATTCAAGTATTAGACGATCTATCTTGTTAATAACCAGAACTGGCTTAATATGTTGACTCCAAGCTTGCCGCAGGGCCATGATGGTCTAATTATGAAAAAATACAATAGATGAGTAATTTTTTAGTTACAAATAACCACAAAAATTTGTAAATTTAGTAGTTGCACATTTGTAAACCATACCAAAAAATTAGTCATCTAAATTTGGTTTTAAATTTGTATGAATTCAAAAATACATGGAACATTCATTGGCGTTTAAACCTTGCCAAAAGTCCATAGGACTTCATACAAAAAGACTCACTATAGCTTGCTTTTTAACCTTTAGCTATGTTCATTATGTTATTTATTGTTCAAAAGACCGGTATTTCTTGTCTGCCTTATTCTGTCACTTATCCTTCACTAACATCTGAGATCATTCGGTACCAACTCTGGTCAGTGGTGGATTCATGACTTTTTCGAGGTAGCCTAGACTATGGAAAATGGGCCCCCAACCCCACAAAATCCTCAAAAACCCCATGCTTGCTAAAAGCTACAGAGTTGTATGCTTAAGATAAGCTTTCTAATACTGACAAAATTACGAAGTTCACTTTGGTTTAATAGATAATAACAATAATAATCAGCTACTACTAGGCTAATGCCCAAGGCACCACTTAATTGGCCTAAGTCATCAAGCGACTTTTAAGTCACTAATTCAGGTGGCCGGGTTCTGACCATAAGGTTATAATTGAACGTTTCTATAATAAAAGTTTAATAATAATAATAATAATAATAATAATCAGCTAGGCTAATACCCAAGGCACCACCTTTGGCCTAAGTCATCAAGCGACTTTTGAAGCCTTTTAATTCAGGTGGCCGGGTTACAATGCGTAGGAGGGTGGTGGCAAGCCCTGCGACCGAGCCAACAGCTCCCTACACTAACTATTACCGTTAACCTTAACAAGTTTTTATGGAAGGGGAAACCGAAGGGCTCGGGGGAAAACCCCTTAAACCAGTGGGGAGAGAACTTGCAAACTCAACGCAGAAGGAGTTGTTCCGAGCTTTCACCCAGTGCCACAAGTTGGGATCGAACCCGGCTCCTCTTGCTGCGAGGCGAAAGTGCTAACCACTCCGCCACCCCACTTTCATGGTTGTTAGATTCAACCATATAAGTTTGTGTTTTACTACTATAAAAGCTTTTATAGTATATATGTACATTTTTCGGTCTAGCACAGTATCTTTTATCTTATATGATATATTTGAAAAATGGTAGTTAAAATAAACGATTCTCAATGAAGACCAACCTGAGCACATACACCTTCAACAACATCAACAACGATTATAGCACCATCACAAAGTCTCACAGCAGTGGACACTTCCGCTAAAAAATCCACATGTCCAGGTGAATCTATCAAATTAATAAGATACTTCTTTTCATCTGCAAAAAACGTTGTACAAGAGTATTAAATGTAAATGTCACTTCAATGAAAATGTGCAAATTAATGGGAACTGAATTTTTAGCTGTACATTCTAATATGCTTTCAATTTGGTATTAGAAAATTTAGCATTAAAGCCATTAATCAACATCTGGAACCTTTTAGTTCTTTTCAACACTATTAAATGCCAGTTTTGACAATGAAAAATAAAATTGAGAGTTGCTTGCCATAAAAACTGGTAAAAAAGGATCTTAATGCATCACTAAATAGTTAAAAGCCAGAACGTATGTATGCATAAGAATGTTGAATGATCAAATTGGCGCCTGGTGCCATGATTCAATCGCTTAGAGAATAACTCCACCCAAAAAACTGCGTGCGGCGCACGCTAAAGGTTAAAACCGTTTCTACTTCAAGCGTGCGCTGCACTTCGATTTTAGGGCGGAGTTAGTCTGAAACCGATTGCATCATGGCCCAAGCGATGCCTTTTGTTCAACGTTCTTATACATACATACGTTCTTGTTATAAGCACTAACACCTTTATATGAAAAAAATTGAGCTACTGTACTTATTATATGTTGAAGTGATATAGCACTTGATTTCATAGTAATTCCTCTCACTTGTTCATCTTTCCTACTATCCAGGTACCTTAACTGAAAATTAATAGGAATTTAATTTTGACTCTAAACACTCATTTAAAAACATTTATTGGGCATAAATAGGAGTCTAAATTGTCAAAATATGTACCTATAGGAAAAGGGTGTTTATAGGCTGAGCGAGTGTGGCTTCAATATGCATACTGAGGTAACTGACATAGTTTAACACGGAAGGCTTGGATATTACCAAGATAGTTTCTGAACAATACATAGACTCTTATCAATAATCAGTGAATTTCCGGTGATGTTTTGGTATAAATGGTTATTATGTCTGACAGAAGAATTTCTAATATATTTAATTAGACTGTGCTATTTGATTATGCTAAATGAAAAGTTTAATACTTAAAATCTCTCCTTATTTGGTCGTTTGCTTACATATACTCTCAACCCATGCACACCCCTAGGCTAACCCGAGACCCTTTAGGATTGGATATTTCTAGCTTCCCTGGTCTCCTAAACTAAGCCTAACCATTATAATTCTGTACATTATAACGGGTTTTAATTTTTAATTTTTCAGTTTCCTTTCCATATACCAAATTTTGAACCTACAAGATTCTGTTTACCAAAAGCTTACTATATACTACTACAATGCACAATTATGTATTTGTTACAAATTCTTTTTTCTGAATCCTAATTTTATAGTTTATGGTAAAACATTGTAGAAAAGCATGAGTCACAATCCAAGGTGCTCCATTTTAATGTAGATAAACATACAAATGTTTTTTTTTTTTGATGAACAGTCATTTTTACAACTGATCGAGGCATTAATCTATTTTTTTTAAATACATTCATTCAATTGATTGAACAAATGAGATGAAAATATTAATCTTTCCCATATTTATTATTGTAAATTAAACAGAGTAGTAGAAGAATTTTTGTAAGAAAAAAAGCAGATTTTATAGCTCATTAATAGAAGAAATCCCGAAACGTGCAAATGAAAATGCGACATTATTTACTAACTCGAGTATGCTCACCAACCCTTAATTAATCTGTGTGCAGGAGCTTCATAATTGGATGAAAAGTTCAAAATATGTAAAAGAGCTGGGGTTATTAGATAAAATTTTAGCTTGGGTAACATGCACACTAAAATATAACACCCAATTTTTATATAATATGTCTAATAGATGATTAACATTTTTAACCTCACTAATGCACATGAATTAGTCATGATGCACCTAGGCTACTTTCATCACACCTGATCATAAAATAAAATGTATCATTTTGTACAGGCCAAAAGGTGTCGCCAGAAGAAGTTGAAGGGCGCCCTCTACGTAGGAAGGAGAAAAAAAGGAACTTAACAAAACAAAAAGGTCTGTCGATCTTACAAGGAGACAACCCAAGGTTATTCTCATCAATTTTGTTCAAACTCGGGGATTTAGTAGACCTTTGTGTAACTTGAAAATTCCCTGAAAGCAAAATTTTCTAAGGGCTTTTATTTTACCAGGGCAACCAAAATTGTTTTTACAACTCCGTTTTTAATTTACTTTACGGGATTAAACATGGAAATATCACTGATATCAAGGGTCCTTGTAAATAATTTTAAAAATTTTAAAATTGGGTTATTTTGGGTAAATGCGAGTAATTTTAGGTAAATGCGACTAGCATAGACTAAAAATGAATGTATGAAGGAATTTTTTATAAATGTGATACATGCAAATAAACTAAGGTAAATATGCCAGTGAAAAAATAAGTACTTGGAAATTTTAAGTAAAAAATTGGGCTAATTGAATCAAAATTGGGTAGATGCAAGAAAATTGGGTAAACGTTGGTAAATTTTAGGATGTGCAAATAAATTATGAACCCTTACCAAAAAATTAGTTGGATTTCAGTTTGTATTTAGTTTGTATACACATTATTAGTTGATATTAACTTGGTATTAAGTAAGCTCAAGTTGTCAGCATATTTCAAGTTACTAGTTGAAGGGGTAATCAGTTGTTATTCAGTTGGTAGGAAAATACTTCTTTTGCTAAGTTTGTAATTAGTTGGTTTTTAGTAGTCAGGAAGTTACATATTATTTTTAAGTTGGTTTTAAGTAGTTAAATGTAAAAGTTGATTCTGGTTTAGTTGGAAATAAGTTGATTAATAAAGATGATTTAAGTTATTTTTAGTAGGCATTTGTCCCAAATACAAACTGAAAACGAAGTTGAAATACAAGTTGTCATAAGTGGTTTTTAGCCAACTTATTTTTTGGTAAGGGAAAATACAAATAAGGTTGGCTAAATGCGAATAGAATTGGAGAAATGCAAATAAATTCGATTTATACAAATAAGTTTGGGTAAATGTAGGGAAATTTTAGTAAATATTGGGATAGTTTTGGTAAAAATAGGGAAATTAGGGTAACTATAAGTAAATTTCAGTTATTGCGAATAATCTTGGGTAATTACGAATAAAACTATAGGTAAATGAGAACATACAAATAAATTAGGTTAATGCGAAAAATTTTGGGTAAATATAGGAAAATTAGGGCAAGAATATGGAAATTTGGGTTATTGCGAATAGAATTGGGTAAATGCAAATAAATTGGTTAAATTCAAATAAATGACGTAAATGCGAATAGAATTGGGTAAATGCGAATAGAATTGGGTAAATGCTAACCAAATTTCGTTAATGCGAATAAATATTGGGTAGTTGGGAATAAGTTTTGGGTAAATGCCAATAAATTTGGGAAAATGCTAATGCAATTTGGTGAAGGCGGATAAATTTGCATATATAAAAATAAATTTTGGTAAATGCTAGTATATTTGGCTAATTTTTAATATTTTAAAGTTTGGGTTGGTAATTTTAAGTATTTTTGGTAAAGTAATTCAAGCAAATTTGCATAAATTAGGTAATATATTGAATAAATTAAATTGAATTCGACCTTGTTAATTGTTGCAGACTAATTAACATCAATCACTATATAGTTTAATTTAAGGCAGAAACAATTGCGCTGATTCAGAATCTGAACTCATTAATGATTCTTTAAATAGTTTGAATGGATTCATCATAGGACTTCACATGAACTGACCAAAATACCCCAAAATTTTTCGGAATTCATGAAACCATTCATCATACATTGCAACCGGTATTTACAGCTAGAGAAAAGGAAAAACTATATGCCAAAAACATTTTCAAGAACATGTGCGATGAAAAGTCCATTAAGATAAAAAAATAATATTTAAAGGGTAGTTATCTTTTTTCTATGCAACCAGGTACAGTAGAAACCTTAATTATTATATAAATTTAACACAAAAACAATGTTGATGAATGAATAATTAAAAATATATCTATAATTATTTTATTTTTATACTAATATTATTCATAATACAAGTAACATAATAAAAAATTTCCTTAATTAAGATATTCGTATTTACTAATTTTAGTCATATTTACCCAAAATTACCCTAATTCGACCAATAAATGATAATTTTGTTAATTTGAGTTATTTATTGTAAAAAGGACCCTTATCAAAAAATAAGTTGGCTAAAAACCACTTACGACTACTTGTATTTCAACTTAGTTTTCAGTTTGTATTTGGGACAAATGCCTACTAAAAAATAACTTAAATCGTCTTTATTAATCAACTTATTTCCAACTAAACCAGAATCGACATTTACATTTAACTACTTAAAACCAACTTAAAAATAATATGTAACTTCCTGACTACTAAAAACCAACTAATTACAAACTTAGCAAAAGAAGTATTTTCCTACCAACTGAATAACAACTCATTACCCCTTCAACTAGTAACTTGAAATATGCTGACAACTTGAGCCTACTTAATACCAAGTTAATATCAACTAATAATGTGTATACAAACTAAATACAAACTGAAATCCAACTTATTTTTTGGTAAGGGGAAATTTTTTAAAATTCAAAATTATTTAATCAGTGATTTTTCCGTGTTAGTCACGTAAAGAAAATAACAAACTGAGTTGTCAAAAACAATTTTAGTTGCCATCACAAAACAGAGGTCCATTGAAAATAAAGATTTTGATGTTTTATAGATTTGTTATCAGAAATTTCCTGCTTACAAGCTGACTTAGCCCTTTATCTCTCATGTACATTAAATCTGGGGGGAAACTTGATTGATTGAATATCAATTGACCTTGAAATTAATAGGAACATTTAAAATACCAGGAAATATATTAAAAGGGCCTTATTAAAAGGTGAAATAATTACGGAACTCATAAAATTGTTATTTAATTACATATTTATTAAAAATTCATTTAAATATCCAAGAATAAAAATGTGGTGATAAAATGGCATTCAACGTTCCCGACACTACATTTGGGATCTCAAGTGTAAAATAACAGTCAAAATGCTTATTTATTAGTTAAAATTAGCTAATAAATAAGTATGTTTGACTCAGTTGTATTACACTTGACAAAGGATCTTGTGAGATCCGAAACATAGTGTCGGGAACGTTTTATGCCATTTTAGCACCATGTTCAATTTATTCTTGTAGACTTAAATGGATTTTTATAAAATATATAATTAAATAACAGTCTCACGATTTTTTCGTAAATTATTAACCTTTTAATATTTATACACCATGACAAAAATCTGTGTTTATGAAAGGGCCTTATTTTATTTCTGTACATAATCATATTATATGTACAGTTCTATAGATCAGAAACTACTTTTTGCACCTGGAACCAGTCTAGTTCCATAAAGTACCTCACCTTGCCAGCCAGCTTTTGGGAAAATACACCATTGCTAGCAATCAGAGAATCAGCCAAAGTTGTCTTTCCTAAATAAAAAAACAATTATAATTATATTTTTACCATACATAAGGTTAAATTATTATTATTATTAGTGTTATATAGTGATGAACCGATACTGATTTTAAAAATACCAGTACCCATTTTGTCAAAAACAAGCTGCTTAACTTTACCTTTGAGTTTGCTAATTTGACTACTGCGGGTCCACAATAATTTAACGTTTTTACCTCACGTATCCCATAATATATTGGTATTGGTAATAATCAGTTAGGTATCAGTATCAGTATCAGTTTCGATATCAGTAAATTCTCAAAATCAATAATTGAGACATTAACATAAAATACACAACACACCTTTACTCATATCATGCAAAGCGATTTTACTAATATAATAAAATTTGTAGACATATTTAATGTCACTTACAAGGAGACTACCCGAGGTGTAACTCACCAATTTTCTTTAAATTCAGGGATTAAGTAGACCTTCACGTAACTTAAAAAACCCCAAAGGGAAAAAATGCGATGAGCTTTAGTTTTACCATGGCAACCGAAAACGTTTTTGACAACTAAAATATTCTATGTAAATTAACATAGGAAAATTGAAGATTCCTAAATTATTCAATTTTTTTTAAACCAAGGTGGTTAATTGTGGGTAAATATCAAATTGTGGGTAAATATCAAATTTGATATTTACCCAAAATTAACCAAATTGGTTTAAAAAAAATTTGAATAATTTCATAACGGGGGGACCCTTAGAATCTTTGATTTTCCTATGTTAATTTACATAGAGAAATACAATATTTTAGTTGTCAAAAACGTTTTCGGTTGCCATGGTAAAACTAAAGCCCATCGCATTTTTTCCCTTTGGGGTTTTTTAAGTTACGTGAAGGGCTACTTAATCCCTGAATTTAAACAAAATCGGTGAGTTACACCTCTGGTAGTCTCCTTGTTAGTGGAATAAATGGTAGAATTGGTTGTTTTCAAAGTGTGAGGATAAATGATCTATAAGTTTCAATTGATTGATTTTAAAATTAAGCTCACCATGGTCAACATGTGCCAAAATGCAAACATTCCGCACATCTTTGCAATCAAAGTCAAGTTTCATCTTTGTTCAATTTATCTGTATCAAACGGATAATAAGAAGGAATTTTAAAAATGTTTTAATATATTATTTATTTGCATAAAAATATTTTAATGATGTAATTTAATTACATCACAAGAAATTTATACAGATTTAATTTGCCCGTCATATTAGGTATTTCCATAAAAAAAGATACCTCAAATTACTTATATTTGTTTTAATTAATATTACCAAATGTAGCCTGAGGTAATTTATGTTTACTGGGTAAAAAAATTCCAAAACTAGACCATGCTATTGATTGAA
Source organism: Leiobunum rupestre (assembly GCF_980474605.1). Classification (NCBI taxonomy): domain Eukaryota; kingdom Metazoa; phylum Arthropoda; class Arachnida; order Opiliones; family Sclerosomatidae; genus Leiobunum; species Leiobunum rupestre. The sequence goes on along the minus strand of NC_143394.1, from coordinate 25,646,988 downwards.
TTTCACAAGTTACAAGCGCTTATGGTAAAATAGGGATTGAAAATAAATCATCGGATATGATCTAAGGTCAAAAGTGGAGATTTTACTGATTTTTACTTACACCAAAAGTATATATTTCTTAAAAGTTTCTATTTGACTACTATAAAGTACCCAAGATCACAAAATTTGACAGTTGACAAATCAAGATTACGTTCATATAGTTTTTTAGCGGGATTCAATACACTCACAAGGAGAGTACCCGAGGTGTTTTTTGCCAATTTTCTTCAAAGTCGGATGTAATGTAGACCTATATGAGATATGAAATTTGACAAAAGGTGACGTTGCACTACCCATTCGTTTTGCCATGGCAACCGAAAGTGGTTTTGAACACTTAAAACAAAAATAAGATTTTTTACTTATTTTACCCAACAATTGTTACAATTTTACCCCAAAATGTCCAATTTACCCAAACTTGATGAAATTCACCTAAATGTGGTCCAAATTACTCATTTCGTGACTTTAAATTTTTTTTAACAATTTTCATAGGTAGGATCCTGTAAAACCGAGAAAATCCCATGCTTTTTTAAATGGAGAGTTTTTTGTTTAAGTGGTGAAAAACATTTTCGGTTGCCATAGCAAATCCAATGGGTAGTGCAACGTCTCCTTTTGGGAAATTTCATATCTCATATAGGTCTACATTACGCCCGACTTTGAACAAAATCAGCAATAAACACCTCGGGTACTCTCCTTGTCAGTTGGTCAACTGGGCATAAAGTTTTGGTGTGTTATATTTCAGCTTGGATTAATAATAGTAGTTCTATTTATCCAATATTTCAGTGTGAGAATAAAGCAAGTGCTACAATTTTCAAAATAAGTTCCAAAGATCTCTCAATGGGGGCCAATCTTGATTAGTAAAAAATTAAGTTCTAAAAGATTAATATTTGTACTTCTTGTTGTGCGCTTGAAAGCTTTATTATTTCTTTGGATTTTGAATATTTAAGATATTAAAATTTACGAATTATAAATTTCTTTTTGATTTTTAAAATTTACAATAGTGATATTTCTTTTGGATTTTTACATTTAGAAGATTGATATTTCTTTTGGATTTTTACATTTAGAAGATTGATATTTCTTTTGGATTTTGAAAATTTATTTTCATGTTAGCTAGCAATATTGAAGATTGGTAATTTGAAACAGCTTAAGAATAATAATCATTTCTACTACTACTCACAACATAAAAACCGTAAATAAACATCACGTGTAAAAGTACCAGTTTCAAAAAGCGCAGAACCTAAAGCAGACGCAATGCGAATAGCTGTATCACAAAAGAAGATAAATAAGCGCAGGACGTAGGACATTTTTAAGAATACTATTTGATAGCCTTATTTACAAAATTTATAGAAACCAATACGTTTCGGTTGTTACTAACTTTGAAATTGTCTTTTTTACTTATTGTACAATAAAACCAGTAGATAATAATATAGGTATTTTCACAATTTATTGTTAATTTTTCTGTTTAAACATAATGATGTGTTTTACTAGGTATATCGCGAGTCCTGCTATATATTTTAAAAGACGAGAGTAGTGCGCGGACAAATTCATTGGTTTGAAAATGGTGATAATTTAAGTAATTTTTTCATTGGTAATTTGCTAATTTTTAGGTAATAACGATTAGCAAGTAAGTCTAATTTACTTTATTTCTAATAATAAATAACGAAGACTCGATAGGTGCTTTGGGCTGTTTTGAGTTTGTAACAGAAAGCATCCGTCATAATTTGCAATTTCCAGAAACACACCTTTATGGTGAGGTAGATTATGCGACTAGACAAATTTCCACTTTAGATTAATCTAACGGTTAAAGTGTGCATTTACGGCGACACTCAGTTCTAAACTATGTTCCTTGAAAAAGGATGCACGTGAGAAAAATATCTAAATTCTCCAAGGTTCGGTATATTTATTGGACTGAAAAGAAAGGATGTGTAGATAGAACAAGTGACAGTTTTAGTCCCGAATCCTAACAAAACAGACTGCGAGGGTACAAACAAGCAAACATTCGGGGGAACTCGTTCGAACCGAAACCTTTATTAACCACAAAATGGGTTATCAAAACGGTATATCAAAATTACCATAAGCAAAAGTGTAATTATGTCACTTTTGCCATAAGCGTTGCGAAATCTGCGATACCCGTGACCGAATTATTTTAGGACTGTCCTCTATTTTTGTAAATGGACGCCTCTTTAATGAGTGTAACTCGATAAATGAGAAGTCGTTCTTTTTTGTGTTATGCTGAAACTCTAAAATTACTTAATACCACAATGAAAATGGTTAATTAAGCTGGTTTCCCACTCGAAGGAAAGTATGCCGGAAAGACGATAATAAACGCCGAGCTGATAATTGATTCCTATTGGATATACCGCTAACGTTCAACTTTACGCTGCTAATTTTCCGTCAAGTGTGAAACCAGCTTAAACCGCCATTTTCATTGTTGCCGAATTTCTGAAGCGTTTGAAATTGTTGTCTGTACATTTTGTTTATCGCGGGTCCTTTTCAACACAATAGTCGAAGTTTTTGAAGACAGTACCAATAGTGTTTAATCCATGTTTCACATAAGTGTAAGTTGTCTATTAGTGGATAGTGCGATACTTTTCGTTTGTTCTGTTATTTCAGAGTAGGGTAAGAATAGTAACCCTTTAACGTCATTTTACTCCGATTCTGTGGTAGATAATGATTTGAGTCAAAATGCATGCTTGTGGCCATTTTACCAGATAAATTCTGGATAAGCAGACGATTTTATCAGTTTATTTTATTTACTCCTGCTTTTGAGCTAGGAGCAACAAACAAAAGGAGCATGCAGCTAGCCTTTAAACAGGCTAACGCAGTGTTGTGTACAAATTTCATTGGACGAACCTTTACGCTGAACGTTTTACGGAAAGGGGGAAGAAGATTTCCGAATTTTCTCCTTCCGACGGCAACAGGCGCTTAAGCGTCTTAAGTTCTAACGAATGAAAATTGTACACAAGAAAATCCACGACTTTTTACGGGTTGTGTTCTCCTTGCGTGGGGTGTTGTGTTTGTAGCTCCTATCTTTTGAGGAGGAGTAAAAAAGGTAGCCCTAATACTCTGACCTGGACGAATGGTTCACGGCGTAGAATAATTCTATCCACTAGAACAGGCGAATAGTTTAAATTAGCGTAAAATGTGTACACCTTTTGTTCCAGAAAAGCAAATGATTAAAGTTTTGTACTTTTATTTTTTTTCGAACCCTCTTGGTGCCCCTTGTAGGCTTGGTGCCATAGGCCCAGGCCTATTCGGCCTATGGTTAATCCGGCCCTGCATAGGGGTCTGAACTGGCGAAAGGAAACCACCTAATATTATTTGAAAATGATCATTATTAGAATTTGACCAAATAGGCTCTTTGAAAAACTGTGTAATAAACGCACTCTAAAATATGTTTTGATCTGAAATTTAAAGGAGTCCGGAACATGACGTCCCGCATTTTGATGCTCCCGACGTTTCTTTAATTTGTGGCCTTTAAGTAGCTGTCCTATCGAAATAGTTAGTTGGAATATAAGCATCATTATGGACTTAAGGCTACAAGGGACGCTAAACAGGGGATGTCGCCGCAGCGTCACCTAGACTTGCGGTCGATAAATACATTTAAGATATTATCAGTTAAGTTTATATGCGTCCGAAACGAGTCTAGGTAGCATAATGGCGCTAAGTCATCCGAGGTAGCGCCTATAATCTAGCGTCTGCTACAGACAAATTCAAAAGTCATAAGAACGTTTTTTTCTTTAAGTGGCCATGTAGGGGGGGGGGGCGCTTAATTTGGAAGTCGTAAGTTGGTTTTCCAAGCAGGATTCTATACCGCGCGAAAACATTATTATTCTCCTTTGTGTAACCTAGGAGCAGCAAACGCAGTGTTGTGTACAGATTTTGTTGAACGAACCTTTATGCTGAGCGTTTTACGGGCGGGGGGCTGACAGTTTCTGAATTTTCCCCTTCCGACGGCAGCAGGCGCTAATTAAAGCGTCTAAGCACTGAAAAATGTACACAAGAAAATGCACGACTTCTGACGGGTTGCGTTCTTTTTACTGTGTTTGTTTCTACTAGGTGTAACCACGTGGTGAAATTTAGCTCTCCGTGAATATAATTTCCTTGTGGGAGTTGTAGTTTTATGTTCCTTTTTCGATTTCATATATTTTGTAACAAGGTGATGTAATATTATTATTATTTCATTCTATTCCACTTTCAACAGAGATATCCAAATTTGGTTCACTGAAAATGAGTTCTGCATTTAAGAATTTGAATATTAAAGGTCAGTTTATTTTATTTATACGATCTTTTAGCTAGGCCCTTAGAAATTGTTTTAGTTTTATTAAGACTACGACAGATTTAAATTATTCGATTCTCAAGGGAATTTACGGTAGCGCAAAAACTATATAGCTTTTCCAAAAGATGTCATTTCGAAGGAAAAATTGGAAGCGAATTATTTGCTTAAGCGTATGAAGTGTAAAGCCGGATGCAAACATTAATTTTGAGTGCGCACGCATGCGTCGTTTCAAAAACCAAGTTCGTGCACGGGCCAGCGAAGCGTGTGCGAAACTAGGATTTTTTTCTAATTTCGCGTCGCGTCTCCTGTGGCCTTTCGTCGCGGTGTTATCGCCCAACTTCAGAAGTCCCTTAGCCCATTTAAATAGGCGGGAAAACTTTTAACAAAAGTCGTTCAAGGTCGTTCCCGACTCATATTTGGCTTCCTTTAGTCTAAGTTTTACTTTCGGATGCCGAAATTCGGCATCTGACGTCTGACTCGCCAGGCACCTGGGACCCTATTCTGTAAGCACTTCTCGATCGAGATCTCTCTCGATCTTGAATCGCTCTCACGAGATGTCGAAAAACGCTATTCTATAAAATATTTGTCGAAAAATGCTACTCGAATTCGATGGACTTCTCGAAGTCGATCTCGTCGTGTCCGAAGCTTACGAGATCGCTTTCGACAGAGGTTTCAACCAATCATCGAGCTAGTAGTTCTTTTTAACTACCTCCCCCCCCCCTTCTCCCGTGTTGCCAAAAAGCTACCACTACCCAAACCGTCTTTCTTGGGGAAAAAAGCAATGGCTTGCTATAGCTCGGCTTGTATTGTTAAATGTAGCCTTAGAAATCGATAATAGGCCATTATAGGCGTAATTTTCAAAGATAAAGAGTTATAAGAGACCAAACAATAAATCCTTTGGACTTAGAGCTCGGCGTTTGGATAAGAATTAATAACTTTATTCATTTTTATCCACAAACGAAAATTATTCGAAAAAAATTATTATTTTACATGTTAAATTGCTATATAGCCGTGGATAATATCCATGGATAAACAGTTAATCGTAATTTTTATGGTTAATCAAAACTTTAGCGGTTAATTTAGCTGTTTCGTCGAGCTCTATTTGGACTTTAAATATATATAAACTATAAAACATGGGCGTTTGTAACCAGCTGTTTTTGTGATTGGTCGGAAAATAGAGAGCCTATGCGCGATTACAACCGGAAATATGTAGAACCCACGTGGTCTACTCGCTTGTCGAGAGTCGAGATGTATCACTTCGAAGTCGATTTCGATGAAGTATAGAATAGCGTTTATCGAGAAATGACTTCTCGATCGAAGTGATCGCCTTCGAGATCGACTTCGACTCGACATCGAGAGTGAGATCGAGATAAATTAGAGAATAGCCTCCCAGCAGAGTGGCCAACTCCCCGGTTTTCCTCAGTGTTTTATTTCAATTGGCGGGAATTAATTGTTCGGCGAGAGGCGGACTCGCGGCCCCAAATACCACTTTTCAAAAATCGACTTACGACAGGCAGTTGGCGTTTAAGTCGCCACCGCATTGAGGGATTATTACTGTGTGCTTAGATATAACCCCTGTTCAGGGTTATATAGCGTCCGAGTGACGATAAGCACGTTGACATCGCAGCGGAAGACATTGTCTACCCGTAACGCCCGTCCTAGATTTTTCTCACTGCTAATTTTGTTGAGATTTCTACTGCGTTTGGGTAAACTTTATTCGAGCGGTCAAATATACAATAAATCGACGGGATTTTCCACTTTCTGTTCGCGGGAGTTTTTACGAATTTTGGCAACTCTGCTAGTCAGTTTGCGCGTTGAACCAATAGGAGCGTGATGGATATGCCTTTTTAGAACAGTTAAGTTCGTTATAGTTGTAATGGCAAATGTGCCTCATTGGCTACGCTACTCGCGGAAACTGGTATCCCTGTGGTCTAGTATCACTTGTGGCCACTGGTCTCCCTGTGGTCTAGTATCTTAAGCCGCGTTCACAAAGACATTTTGTTGAGGAGAATTCTAAAGTAAAAGGGGGAAGAGCATTCTGGTTTCGGCGGGGTGATCCGACTTCAGCCTTTCTCTTCCTCCTTCTCGACAAGGTCAGCAGTTCACAAAGACTTCCTTTTTTTTTTTGAGATACACAAACATCAGTGTCGACCCGAGTCCTTAGACACCAGAACACACACAATAACTGATTAATCAGGGTGAGATATGTGTAACGGCCACGTGGGGACAGGGGTGGGGACACCCGTGGCGGAAGTATCCCGACCACCCGTCGGGGGATTGGTAGTCGTCCTCACACGGCCTTCCACAAACTTCACAAAGACTTCCTTTCCTCGCGCTAACAGTTACACAGTTTTATTTGTGGCAGCCATAGCGCACCGAAACCACGAGGTAAACAAAGTCTTTCGTTCCCTCGGGCCTCGGACTCCACTCTCTCTCGAGAAAACCGGTGTTTGTGTATCACATGACCGACACGACGTCATAACCGCTTCTCTATTGGCCAAAACTGACACGTGATTTTCAGCCGAAGGTCGAAATATCAAACTGGAGTAGATACGGGTAACCCGTATCCCCATTGTTAAGACGTGGTTCACCATGGACAGTATTATTATAGTTAGTTTTTACCATTTTGATGTTAAATTAAAAATAAAACTACTAGCGTAAATTAAAAAATGCCCATTTGTTTTGAACACTTAAGCCTCGTCAAGAACCGCTAAAATTAGGTGACCGCCATTTTTTTTGTTTACAACTAACTCTCCTTGCGTTTAGGTCGTTTTAGCTGATATATTCCAACAGAGGCCGCCAATACACTTTCTCGTCCCTGTATCTACTGTCCTTGGTTACCCCAAAGATCCTATCCTTGGTTACCCGTATCCTGGCCGTTACGAACTTACGGGCCATATCATTTATTCATTTCGAAGCAGGGCTGCCAGTTGGGCGGTTTTCCAGCCCAATTGGGCTACTTTCGAAAAAATACAATGAACCAATGTTCACTCAGCTTCCAAAACTAGTGAGATTCTTTTTGTGCTTGCCTTATTCTAATGCAGTAACAGAGCGGCTGTTTAGTAGTTTAAAATCTATTAAAACTGAAAAAAGGAACCGATAAGGGAATTATACCATTTGTCGCCTCCTTAAACTTAAATTTAATATGGAATGAAAATCGTCATCATTTAGTCCACATTTGGGAAAAAAATCATAATTTCTGCGGAGCACGCGATTTTAACATAAGTGCCGTCGGTTAAAATTTAGCGGGAAAAATTGCGGGAAAAACGGTTTTCGAAAACGGGAATAATTAATTTATCCGCTCCAAAAAAAGGAAAAAATAAAGTCACCCGTGTGGAAACACTGTACGGGTTGACCGCCGATTTCCCTCTCGTCTTGAGAAGTTTTCTCTCCCCTTTCGACTTTCGGCGGGTTTGTGAACCGCCGATTTCTAACTTCGTCTTCTACCTTTAGCTTTCAACTTCAGCTATTTACCATTTTAACGTCTTTGTGAACGCGGCTTTACATACTGCCGCATAAAACGATCACGGAATATTTAATTATGATATGAGTACAGGGAAGACTAATTGCAGGGGAAATTCCAAAGCTAAAATAGTCGTTGACGGTTGACCAGTAAACCTTTCAAGTTCACATGTATACTTACATCTGTTTTTTTTTAGGTGTTGGACGGGGAGCCCTTTTGCAAGCTCTTTCGGCGTCCATGGAAAACGCTTGCACTATTTCTTCCAACAACCTCGACCGGTGTGTAACCAAAATTTTTTACTAACATTTTTAGCGTCATGTTGTTTTAACATTTACAGAGTGTTTGTTTTTGTTCGGACAAGTGAATTTTTACGAAAACAACTTTGAAATCTTTATGGTTAAGTAAATACACCGGGGGACATTGATTGAAGAAATTTCATCGTTTTCTGTAAATATTTTCACACTTTTAGAAAAATTATTCTTTCACCACTCAGTGCTAGAACAATTTCGTCAATTTAAAATTTGTAGAGAATCATCTTAAACCTACGAATACCTTGGTTTCGATGGGAAAAGACCTATTTTTCACTGAAAAACGCAAGTTGAAAAGTTGGGCAAGCCAAAACACACTTTTGTGATCCGGGAAGGAGATAGTCACAGCTTACTCCCTTTAAATTTCAATCATTATTTTTGTGGCGAACGTTTTTTTAGCCTTTAAAAAACTTGGAAAAATATTTTGCAACATATAATTAAGCACAAATTGTTTAAAGTTCACGTACATTTTTGGTATTTAAACTCTTTATTTTTGTTTAATATCATCGAGATCATCAATCCTTGTAGTTATAGTTCGTTATTCAAGAGTGGAGCTTACGAAATTGTTGCCCTGTACCCAAGAAGAGTTTTATTAAGTGTGACATCCAAACCGAAGGCCGTCCCTAAATACAGTAAAGCGAGCTGTCAGTGACTTTCAACAGTTTGGTAATGTAGAACCTAGGTTTCGTGGATTGGGTCGGCCTAATTTTGTATTTGAGAACACTCTTCTTGAATATTTTGCCGCATACCCTCGAAGAAGTTGCGCGACCGTGAGTTCCGATCTAAGTTGCAGTAAAAACCGTGTTTGGAAAATTTTACGCAAATATAGGTGCCATCCATTCAGAGCTACGCTTCACCAAGAACTGAGTGATGGGGATTTTGAAAGACGTTATGACTTATGCAACTGGCTGCTCAATGCGGTGAATCACGATCCCCAATTTACGCACCATGTTCTACCGACGATTTTTTTTTCTGAAAATGGACGCCAGGAGATTTTTCTTAATTGTGGGCATATTGACAAAAATTAATTTTTAAAAGTTTTATGTATAAATCGACTTGAGGAGGCCTGTCCCGCCTAATCCTAACGCCACCTTTCAACCATCAAAATAATCTCGTTCGGCTCCAGCGCTTAAATTTGTGGTTGGACTTTTAGAAAATAGTTTGATTGTTTCAGTGTTCTTGCCTCAAAATCTCAATGGCTAGAACTATTTGCATTTTTTACACCACACCACTAGTTTTTTTTCAGTGGTGATTTATCGAAGAAAGGGTTTATTGAAACGAGAGCCGAACTTCGCCGGAGAATTGGAATTGCTTGTCCAGGAGTAACACCAGAAATGAAAGAGCGTGTAGAGATGATATGATTGTCCGAGTTAAGCTTGCGTTCAGCCGATGGGAGTATAATTGAACCCACTTTGTTAACAATAATTTAGCGTGTTTGAAATAAATTATTGTATTTAATAAAACCCGAATACGGTTTTTGAACGTGCAATTATTATAAGTGTGGCATTCACATTTTATTAAAACTAGTACAGGTATTCTTTAATTGGAGGTTTCCGTCTATTCCCATGATACCTTAATGAGTGCATATTTTTGGCTTAAGCAGCCTGCGAATTTTTCAAGTCGCGTATTTCATGGAAATATAGGTCTTTTCCCATTGAACTAAAGGTATTCGTAGGTTTCAGATGATGCTCTACAAATTTTCAATGGACGAAATTGATCTAGCACCTAGTGATGAAAAACAATTTTTCAAAATTGTGAAAATATTCTCAGAAAACTATGAAATTTCACCAATCAATGTCCCCCGGTGTATTTACTTAACCCTAAAAAATTTCATATTTCTACCGTAAGTAGTTTTCGTAAAAGTCACTGGACCGAACCAAAAAATCTATATAATATGCATATAGGAATAAAAACCTCGTTTTATAAGGGGCCTTTCACAAATTTTGCAATTTTTTTTATCTTGACAACGGTTATCTGGCAGTAGCTGGTGGCGTTACCATGGTGTCGTGGTCCGGCACGTTTAACCTACTAGGGTGGTGGCTCAGTCTGGGCCATTTTACCCTATGGACGTACGAAGGCTTAAAAGTATAAAAATTAATTTTAAATAATTTCTTTTTAGAAATAAGGCATACAAAGGTCTTGGTAGATAGGGCCTACCAAGGTCTTAAAACGGCACTGGGCGCACTGGCAGGTTGGCCTAACCCCAGCCCCGACTTCGGTCAGGTAAGGGCCAAAAACTGGGCTTCGGCTCAGGTTAACGGGGAAGGTCAACGCACTAGTGGCCCTCATTAATGCGGCAGCGGGTCTCCGTATGTGGATAATAATAATAATAATAATAATAATAATCAGCTATTCTAATACCCAAGGCACCACCTTAGGCCTAAGTCATCGAGCGACTTTTAAAGTCTTTAAACAGGTGGCCGGGTTACAATAATAATAATCAGCTAGGAAAATACACAAGGCCCAAGTCATCGAGCGACTTTTAAAGCCTTTAAACAGGTGGCCGGGTTACAATGCGTGCCACCTGAGCCAGCAGCTCTCTTCATTAACTATTACCGTTTACCTCAACAAGTTTTTTTTACGGGAAGGGGAAACCGAAGAACTTGAGGGAATCACTTTAACCAGTGGGGAGAGAACTTGCAAACTCAACGCAGAAGGAGTGGTTCCGAGTTTTCACCCCGTGCCACAAGCGGGGGTTGAAATCGGCTCCTCTTGCAGCGAGTCGAAAGTGCTTGCCACTCCGCCACCCCACCTTCTATGTGAGCTAGATGTCTACAACATCTATCCTTATTTTGCCAGCTGTGTGCTAAGTGGGGAGTGGTCGTTTCATTGCTGCGACTTTCAGAGGGTTGAAGACACGCATCAACGGTGCCACTGTCATCAGTAGGGTTCTTCAGCTGAATATGGCTGTTGGTCACCCGTCCGGCTGTGCACGTTATCGCGGTGCATTATGATGACACCATCGGTAATATAAGATGATACGATGCCCCAGGTGCACCGGTATTTAAATTCTGGCCCAATGGCTAGAAAAAGAGCTTTTAATAGTTTGAAAAAAATACGTAGAGGGCCAATAAATGATCATGCTAATTTCCAGCCATTTTTATGGCGGTAATAGAATTATTTACTGAATCTTCTACAATACATTCTAGAGATACGCTTGATAAAACCAATAACATCCGGTTTTAAAATAGCCCCGTTGACGAGCGTCAAATTTAAAATATAAGATTTTAATGGATGTTTGTGAAGTACACGTAAGCAGTTGGAGGATTATGCCCCAATGGAAAACAACCATTATGACAAAACCCATCAGTGGCATCGAGATATTGAAACATAAAAATTCTAACCGAGAAAAATGGAAATAAATACTTTATATTTTAATAATAGACGACAAGAATTAGCTGGCGTTCCGTTGTCGACAAACACGCTAGGTGCTTCCTCTTCGGAGGCTGGCAATATGAAAACATCGACTTCAGTATCAAATTCCGACTCTGAAAAACACTACCATAAGTATATTTTATGAGGCGAAATAAATTTACTAATTTTAAACCTCACCCTTTTATTTCCTAGATTTAATTTAGTGAGCAATTGCGTTCGACTCTTGAAATTAGATAATGTTGAGATTTACGAATATGAAGTACGTTTCTGGCCGCCTCTCGAATCTCAAGCGACGAAACGTCAGTTTTTACATTTAGCTCTCGAAGAAATCAACGTAACGCGCTCGTCATTTTCCTTCGACTGTACGAAGATCCGTGTTCCAAAAAAACTTGACGATAAGGAGGTATTTTATATTTAGAACAATATAATTATAGGTATTGGGAATTTAGAAAGTGAAATAATTATTTAGCTTCTCATGTTTAGGTTACGTGTGTCGTAGCGAAGTTACCAAATTCCGAAGACAAACCTGGCACTGTAGCTACGGTAATTTTTCAATACAACGGATTTTGTCCAAACTCGGAGATAATTGAACTATACAATGACGTATTTCATTCCGTTTTTAACAAACTAAACATGCACCATCTCATGAGGAATTACTTCCCCGCGAAGTACATTGTCAACGTGCCTAATCACAGGTAGTTTAATGTTTAAAGCTTCAGTAGTCCATTGTGTAGTCCATAATGTTTTGCTACAACTTTCCATAATTACACTATTTTCCAATTTCCGGAAACATTATTACTTTCTTCCTTGGAGCGATTATTATAAACTTGTGCACAAAGTCTGGGTCATCATGGTTGAACATTTTATTCCTCTCAATTTACAACCCAAGAGATGACGGGTGGTTAGAGGAGCACGAGTTGGGTATCGATTATCAGAAATTTTTCGTCAGTAGTCGAGTCGATTAATATTGTGGTCTAGTCGGGTTATCGAGTACTTGATTAAGGGAATTTTTTTCTTAAACGAGTCGAGTATTCGACAAGAACCGTCGAGTTATCAAGTACTTGATTTAAAGACAAGTTTCATTAGAGTATTAATAAAATTTAATTCCAAAAGAGTTCAAATAATGAAATTTACTTAATTAAATTTGTCAGACAAAATTATCAAATTTAAATCAACTACAACTTTATTAAAAGTTTTGATATATATATTTACATGTATAAGCGTTTTTCGCAAAAACTATTTATTGTAGAAGTACTAAGTCTTATTCTTACAGTGGCGTAGCAGGGGGGTGACATTTTTCATATGAATTATCCCTGGAAATAGGTAGAAGAGAGAGATACTGAAATCTGGTGTATATTGACAATGGCGGTAAACTCTGTATTCTTAGCATTTCGTAATGAAATACTTTAATATTTAGTTATGTAATAGATTTATGAATTAATCAAGTCATATTGAATGATTATGTTTAAATAATGGGGAAATATAAGAAATTTAATATACTTATTCATAGGGATGCAAGATATGGGTATGGAAATGCTAAGAATACAGTGGGTGTAACTAGACCTTTTGACACCAGTTGCGGTCACAGAGTTTACCGCCCCTGTCAATATACACCAGATTTCAGTATCTCTCTCCTCTACCTATTTCCAGGGATAGCTACACCACTGTAAGAATAAGACTCGGTCTAGCATTACACCGACTGACATTCAAACTCGTGAAGAAAAGCTGCCAAAGTGACGCTAGAAACAAAACAAAAACTTAGAAAAGCAGGAAGCCTCAAAATAAGTACGCAGGCACACTGTCACCGTGGAAACTTAAAGAATAGGTTTTCACGGCTCTCAAGGTCATTACGCTTTTTCTCCCCGAATCACCGCTCTTTTATACTATAAGGGTAGAAGATTTAATTGACGAGGGTAGCCCCGGCTTGTTCGAACAGTTGTATACCCGAATAGTAATTGTTTTGATAATCGATAATTGACGAATATCTACAAATAACTCATTCGAGGGCGAGTTCCGAGTACTCGATCGAACTCTACCTCAAGAAAGGCCGAGTACTCGCACAGCCCTAGGTTACATCACGCTTTGGTAACAGTGATACAGTGTAAAATTTTAAATCCTCTCTTTCCAGAGTTGAAGTGTGGCACGGATATGACATCGGTATTCAAGAATGTGAATCTGGATTTTTATTACAGTGCGATGTAACATCGAAAGTTGTGCATATTAATTCCGTTATAGATGTTTTGTGAGTAATTTATGGTTCAATACCATGAGTTCTAAGCATTTTATTCGGGTACCTCTAGCGAAGGTTTGTAAAAATAACAAGTTATTAGCTCTCACCGATATCTGAGGTTTCCGACCGGCACGCTCCATTTAGGCGCCGGATATATTAGATATTAGGGAGTTTAGATCCGCCACCATCGGAGAAACCCAAAGCCCATGGTGGACTAAATGAAATCACACCTAAAGATTCATACGTCCCTGGCCCTATAGAATTCATTTTCTAAAAATTGCCCGCGTCTAAAGTTCCTTGGGACTCAAAAGTTTTTGCCGGTTAATGTCTTGTACCGGTTTCCGACGCATTTCGGTTAAAAATCTCTGAAATGTCCGTCGCCCCTTTAATTAATTAAGTACTCCCTGACTCCCATTATCCCATCAATAAGCGAATCTCTGTAAAAGCACCGTTATCTGTCGGTTTGAAAAATGACTTTGAAGATGATGTGCAATAAATCACCTTTATAGGAAAATTTCCTTGAAAGCACCTTTTTAAGTTCTTTGAACAAAACCGCTTATATTCTTCTTTTATTCCTATACCGGCCGCAGACATCATCTATCCTCATTTTCGGTCATAGACAAAATTAATCCTTGTAATTGGCTCTAGTCATCTTTAGTTTAGTTATGTGCCCTAGGAATCATCTATATTTTTACTGTACAACAGTGATTTTTATGTTTTATCTAAATTCAGTTATGCGCCCCAACCATCGTCTGGCCTAGCAACGCGCCCTATACATCATCTAGCGTAGCAAAGGTCCTAGGCATGAGGTAACTCGTTTACAGGCCCTCGACATCATTTAACTACATATCCGGCCATACGCCCAAATAGCATCACGACGCACCCGTCGTGATCTGTAGTTTGCGGCCCATCGGAATTTTATTTTGAAGCCCAACAAAACTTTAAATTATATGGTCTATATAACGTTCATTGTAAGTGCACTATTGAGGGTTCGAAAATTCACTTTTAAGTAAAGCGCTTCTTTTTGAAGGGGTTAGTAAAAGTTCCTTCCTTTCTGTCAAGGGTGACATGGGGTTTTAGTTCATTAAAATAAGATTTGTAAACGAAAATCTAGATTCCTCCGTGCCCGTTTAACATTTAGTATTATTAGCATTGTGTTTCATAATTTGTTAACAGCCCTTTTGTCGCCTATTTTCCCATTTAATACTGCGGTATTTCCACAGCAAACGCTTGGTACCCGAAGGATTATGAACTCTTGATAATAGTTCAAATATTTGATTTTTACTTTTACTAATTATATTGTATTTCCCTGTAGAACTAAATGTTATTACAAGAACAAATCAACTTTCCGAAGCGATTTCGAAAGCCAAATAAAAGGGCATAGCGTTATGACAAGATACAACCATAAATCATACCGGGTTGATGATATCACTTGGGACATGAACCCCACGAGTACCTTCGTCCTCAGCAACGGAGAAACGCTGCCCTTTGTTGAATATTACAAGTAGGTTGTTTGTTATTATTTTAATAAAGGGGAACATATCTCCTCACAGCATAATACAATAGGTTAATTAAAGAAATAATGTATTAATTATACTTAAGGATAATATCTGTGTGGCAACGATCTGCACGTAAATAAATAACTTCCGTTTACTATCTAAAACGTTGATAAAGCGTATTTCGTCACGCGTTGGATTTTACAAAATTTACGTCATATCCTTGAACCTGGTTCAGGCCGGTATACAGATAATGATACTAGGGGTAGCTCTAAAATTTTTAAGATTCCCCAGTAACGTGACCCTAAAAATTGGCAATATTTTCGTTGATTATTCTTTTGATTATAGGTTTGCTTTTAAACTGTTGTATGATTCGTAATATTTTAGTTCGGAATAATTAATGCCGATGAATTTTAAAGCATGCGGACGTTTAGCAAATTATTTTATTTTGAAAGTATTAAGTTGTTACTGTCCACCCATGTAGACAGAAAGTGCAAATGACGATGTTGGTTTTCTAAATAAACTGTTTGACGCGGTTTTCCTAGAAATGTCTTTATTTTGTGATAGGGCTCGAACTCCTTTAGTTTTAGTTCTTTCATCACCTTTAAATATTGAATAGTAAATTTACTGAAAATTTCATTCCATGTTATCTTATTAGGTTAAATATTATCAAGCTTTAATTAAATTGATATCCCTTTTATTTTTAGGCGCACATATGATCGCGAAATCAAAGATGTAAAGCAACCCTTATTAATTCATAGAAAAGTCTTGAAAGGAGATACCACTGATGCTGCTTCCGAAGTAAGTGTCGTGTTGTGATTATTAGATTTCAGTTTTTTTATTTTATTAAAGTACACACCTCTCACCTTAGTAGCGAAATCCTATCACTTAGCTTAGCTTTAGCTGTTCAACCATTTTTCGTTCTTTGTTGATATTTTTTACCAATTCATACAGTTTTTCTAGAACTTACAAGTATTAACCTTGGTCTGAATCACTCGTGTCCAATTTATATCTTATATATTAACAAAACTAATAAAATTTCTGTACTAGCGACACCATCGAATAAGGTCGTGGTTTCGTTGTACAGACTCTAATTATTGTTTTTTTTTAAATCAAAGCCACAATTCATTTTCTTGATTCCCGAATTGTGCTACTTAATGGGGATCACGGATGACATGAGGACCAATAACAAACTAATGCAGGTAAATCTAATTCTGTTTTTATGATTACTCATATCAAGCACTAGAATTATCATTATCATTTACTTCATTATTTAAATAAATGACAAGTACTTTTTCTTTCTAGGACATAAACTTCCATACTAGAGTGTCTCCCAACCTACACCAAATTCGTGTTCTGGAGCTCGTGGAAAGTATTTTCAATAATGAAGAAACGAAGGCTTTGCTTAGTGATTGGGGATTGAGCTTTGATTCTTCACTAATTCAAACGAGCGGGCGATTGATGAAACGTGAAGCTCTTTCCATAGGAGGGAAAAGTATGTTTGAAGTTAATAGCAAAGCATCCTGGGCTAAGGACATCGAAGGCGAGCAAGTTCTACACTCGGTAGGTTGCGTGTTGAAGGATTATTTTAAACCAGTGGTTGTACATTCCGCACAAATAATTTTAATTTTCGTCTTGAAGGATAGCGGCGCACCTTCCAAAAGCACGAATCAAGAAATTTGCCTTGATTTATGAATTCTTAATGCCATTTTATTGAGTGAAAGGTTGTCCAACCATTGGTTTTACTAATTACTTTCGTCCGTTATCTGTAATTTACTTAATTTGTTTTTAAGGTTCCACTTAAGCAATGGGCTGTGATTTTTGCCGAAACAGATGTTAGAATAGTGCGAGAGTTTTGCAAAGTGGTCTGCAATACGTTTTTCAACATGGGCGTGGAATTTAGTGATCTACAACCTGTTGAAGTTCCCAGTGTTGATATTGATTCCTACCTACGAGCGGCCAAAGAACTGGTGTTCGATACTGACGTTCAACTGTTAGTTTTCGTAGTACCCAATGATTTTGAAAATGCGCCAGCGCTGAAGACATTTGGCCTTGAAACGGGCGTTGGTTTGCACGTTATTCGCTTGGATAAAATTAGTGATCCTCAAAGACTCCGCCGAGTTACTCAAGAGATATCGCGTCACATTATTTGTAAATTGGGAGGAGAGCTTTGGTCTGTCCACATTCCTTCTATGTTCGTGAGTACCTTATTTTGAAGTCATAGATAAACCTTTACTTTCGGTAGGGGGGATACTGTATTACAACCCAATGCTCGGCCGTGTTATTGGAAAACAAGAGTTGATCGAAGAGGTAGTTCTAGTAATTTGTAACTGAATTTGGGAATTTATATCAGATGATATTCAGACAGATAAGGACAGACAACCACAACCTGATTTTTACACACAATCCCTAGGGGATTTCTGTATTAGTTTCACGTACTGTGTCCGCCGCCGCCGGTGTTCTCACAATTTCTCGTGGTACGTTAGAGGTACAAAGAGTCATGGTACGTCAATTGATAGGAAATATCATGCCCACCCCGGAATTCTTAACATTTGCGAGATCGGGCCCCCGGAAGTGGCGCATTTGCCCATTTTAGTTATTTTGGGTGATTTTCGAATATAAATGTACATAATCTTTTTACATTATGACCGACTTTGTTGGAAATTAAATTTTTAGTTTTTGCTAATCATTTCTGAACTACGTTTTCGGTTGCATTAAGAAATTTTAATTTTAAATGAGATTTCTGTCCAATTTGCAGAACCCCACAACCCGCATAAGCACTATTGTCATATTTGAATTTCGTGCCAATTGATAATAGCGCCAACTAACTCGTCCTCGTTTCGCTACTTTATTTCGGTAACACGAAAAATTTGTTTTGTCATAAAATTAATTTAAATTAAAGTGTTCGCGTTTAGCTAATGGGTTGCCACACGTCAGGGAATTTTAAAAAATTTTAAAAATAAATGGAGGGTAATTTTACTTTAGATCTATGACAAATTCTATGAGAATCATTTATTTCCTTGAAAGTCAGTGGCGTATTTGATGGTCCGCAGTGCCCGCGGTGCGGGGGGGGGGCTCGAGCTTCGGGGGGCCCCACTTAGCAAATAAAATGAAAAGGGGGGCTCATAGAGATTTTTTCTGGGGGGGGGGGGGGCTCTGAGTTCTCAGCTACGCCACTGTTGAAAGTGTGACTACTTTTTTGAACATTGCCATAACGTTTTTACTGAAATATAGGTCCATTTTGGCCTTAAAAATTCAGGGAATATCTTTTTAAAATGGTCAGGTAAAACAGGGTATAGTCAGGGAATTTGAGCCTCAAAATTTTGTGGCAACTCTGCGCTATTTTATTTCCAAAACCAGGTACAAGATCAAATTTCCATTTAATATACAGTTAATACATCTGGGGGATTGTGTACTTTAATGCCCGTGACATCTTGTTCTGTTTCACATTATATGTCGTGATATTATCTGATGGACTTTGTATCAGGACTTTTTTTTTCAATTTTGAAAAGCTGGTAGTTGGTCTAAAACACACGAAAGTTCGTTTTCCTTCCGCCTTGACTTATTGTACGTCAACGTGTTCGTGTGAATATACCCAAGGATTAGCCGTAACAGCTATTATAATTGATCTGAACAAACAGACGTTTTAGCGATTCCTTTTAATCGGTGATACTTTTATTTTTACCAATTTGTTGTCTTGCCTGTTGGGCTTTGGCTCCGAGAAGAGCTTGGCAAAAATATTTATCAGAAGGCGATAATGAACTAGAAACTAACGTTCCAATTTAGTTTCCAAGAATGTGACCTATCCTGATAAATTACTTATATTTGTAAATTATTTTCAAAAGTGGTTACTTCTCAATTTATTTCTTGAGCATATAATGGAAAATAATCCGTTATTGTTTTTGCTTGCTTTTTGGCGACTGCCCTATACCACTCGCTAAATAAACAGAGCTCATTCCTGTTATTTTTGTGATAAAGAAATCGCAATTTTATTACTCGGAAAAACATCTCTATATCGGGTCCTAAATTGTCATAACGCACCGTTGAGGAGAAATCAACGATTTTCAGATCTTAGGGGGGGATACCGATCGAGCGCCGTAAAAATTAAATGTTATAGGTGCCGTTGAGGAAAAATCAACATTTCGCTGGGACCCATTCGGAGCTATCGAAAGGTTCACCCGAAGAACGGTTGGGGTCTTATTTTAAATACCCCCTACCGTATTTAATTATTTTTAACCGATGTACTTTTACTGTGCAGGTAGCGAGTAGCTTTAAAAGTTTTTTATATATAAAGAACGGTATTAATAGTTTGCCCTGATCATTACTTTTAGATCTCACCCCTTCCCCTCGCCGGTTGATAGGAAAGGTCTATGGGTATTCTTTAACTACTTCTCTCCGTTTGAAAATAATTAGTAATTTGTTCCCTTAATTTAGAATGGCACTATGGTTTGTGGAATTGACACGTACACTCGACGAGATGATTCAAACATTGTCGGCTTCGTCGCCAGTTTCAACCGGTCCTTCACTAAATGGCATAGCTCTGTGGCCTATCAAAAAGACGACGAAGAACTCATTGACTGTCTAACGGAAAATATTATTAAAGCATTCAAAAAGTACATTAAAGTAAATATAATTTTAATCTCTTTCATAGTACTTCACAAACGCGACAAAAATGCTATTTGCCCATTTACAGGCTCATTCTTTGCTCAATTTTCATTTCATTATTTTTAATGTTTTAGTCTGAAAAAGCTCTTCCCGATAAAATCGTTTTTTATCGATCCGGAGTCCCAGATTCACTATTGGATCATGTTCTCAACTACGAAATCGGAAAATTGAAAGAAACATTGTTTTTGTTGAAGGATGGTTTCGCACCGGAAATTGTAGTCATTGTAGTTCAGAAGACGAAGACTCGGCTATATTTAGACACGGTAAGCGCGAAAAATCAGTTTGCGGTTTCCATATACGCATTATGGAACCTAGAGAAGCTCTACTTTGTTTTAAATTATTCAGTCTTGGCACTGTACGGGTGTTTAACATGCCCTTGAGATCTCCCTAGAGGGCAAAAATTCGACAAAGTAGATATTGGGCGCGGAGCTTTCATTTTACCCAGCTAGGTTTTTTCAAATGAAACTCTAATATATCATAAGTTCTTTCTTTCCTCAGCGAATCTCGAACGAGGGAATGGATAATCCACGTCCGGGAACAGTGATCGAGCACTCAGTCACTAGCGGAAGGTTTAACGATTTTCTACTAATCACTCGATATTTCAATCAGGGAATAGTGGCGCCTACACGGTACATAATCATATACAACACCTCCATCCTCAATTTGCAAGATTTGCAGTCGCTTTCTTTCAAACTTAGTCATTTGTGTTTCAAACAACCATACTCCACTGCATTTCCGGCACCTATCATGGTATGGATATTTATTTTCAAATCTTCTTAAAGAATGACATAGTGACTTAAAAAAAAGAGTTACGTCCACTGGATATCCGTTTCGTATCTGTCCTGCCTTCCGAAAGGCATTGTCTCCGTTACGAAGCCAAAGCTTGTGAACGGTAGGACGGAGACGTTACGAATAGCAGTGGGCGCCTGGATTTACAAGGGTGATTATGGGGTGCAAAACCGGGAAAAAAGGAATATGAAAAATAAAATAGAATTTAATCAAATACTTATCTTATAAAGTATAATATAAACAAATATATAGTTTATGAACTTATAAAATAGAATATAAACAAATATATAGACTATGAACTTAAAAAAAAATAGAATATAAACAAATATATAGATTATAAACGTTTACCAATATATAAATTATGAACCTTTAAAAATATGTAGATTATGAACTTTTACAAATATATAGATTATGAAGTTTTCAAATATATAGATTATGAACTTTTCAAATATATAGATTATGAACTTTTACAAATATTAAGTATGAAATTTACAACAGGGTTGCCACACGTCAGGGAAAACAGGGCAATCATGGAAAAGTCAAGGAATTTCAAAATCAGCCTAAAAATTCAGGGAAATGTCAGGGAATTTTAAGAATTTGTAAAGATTCAGGGAAAAGTCAGGGAATTCAATTATATATTGGCACTTTTTGAAGGAAAATTTACTCTAGATCTATGACCAATTCTATGATAATCATTTATTTCCTTGAAAGTTTCACTAATTTTTTCAACATTGCAATAACCTTTTTACTGAAATTTAATTCCATTTAAAGTATGAAATCTACAAATATAAAGTATGACATTTACAAATATAAAGTATGACATTTACAAATATAAAGTATGAAATTTACAAATATAAAGTAAGAAATTAACAAATATAAAGTATGAAATTTACCATGAATGAGGTATGAAAAACTCTCAGACGCGATCCCCATTTGGGCCCTTGGTGGCCCGTAACCTTGGACCTTTGATTTCTTAGCGACTACTGAGGCGACAAATATGAACGATACGTCCATGAATGGGGTATAAAAAACTTTCTCGGACGCGATCCCCGTTTGGGCACTTGATTTCTCAGCGACCACTGAGGCCACAATTACGATAATAAAAGGCAGGGGTGGAGCTGCTATTATGGCCTGTGCCATATTGTTAAACTGATACTTTAGCCTAGTGAGCCGTGACCCCTCAATTTATATGAAAAGTGAGATTTAGTGCCTTTTTCTTTTTCAGTATATAAACTGGTACAAGCACGGACGTTCTAAAGCATTGCTTTCAGTTTTGACTAGCCAAGTCCCTACTATTCGACATTTCCATATTCGCGAATAATGATCTCTTTTTACATTTCAGTATGCTCATGATGTCGCCCAGTATTACATCGATGTCCCTCAGGATGACGGGACCACTGTGTTTCATGACACACTTTTCTTTTTCTAGGTGTTTTCATTTTCATTCTGGAGCTTATCTCTTTTATTTTAAAATATCTATCAGAAGTCAAGATATATTTTATTACACTACTTTTTGTATCTGTACTTTGTTTAAGCTTCGAAATGTAACTAATTATGTTTAATTATAATAAATATGTAATTTTGTGTTTTTATTTAAGATTTTGTAACTGTTATCACGTTACATTAACATCTTAAATAAAAAAGCTGTTCCCACAATATCAAGTACCAAATTATTAAAATCCAATAAATGTTTCATTTTATTTCTAAAAGATCGAGAGTTCTATCACCGAAGTTTTCAGTAAATCTGTTACGAAAAAAGTATCTATCTATGCCAGAAAATCTGAGAATTTGAAAACCGCTTTACGGTCGAACATTTATGCCGCGTTTATTATTGGGCCATAACGATAAAATATTTTAAAATTACACAGATTTATAAAGCATATTTCCCTAATGTAATAACTAGAGAAAATTTGTTTTGAACTCGATGAAGTAACAAATCGGGTTTAGGCTCTCGAAGTATGCAGACCAATATAATATAGCTTCCAAAGTTCCTTAGGCTGACGTGTCGTGCTTGTATTGCTACCCAGTTAATATTTAATCTAGTCACCCGAAACTAGATGAAACTGCAGTTCTGTTTCCGACGAAATTTTCCCCAGACGATGATCTAAAATTGGTTAGCTTCTAAGGTTGCAACTGGCTATAGAGAAGATAGCCCGTTATTTTATGGCTTCGGAACAATATTATTGACGACTTATAATTGGATTTAGTCCCGTTCCAAATACTCTTTCATCCTCATTCCTTTCAACATCCTCTGACGTAATGCGTTTTTAGCTCGATCGGTTATTTTTAACGATTATTAGCAAAACGTAACATAAATACGTAAAGAGATAGGTGTTGCGTATCTTTCTCTATCAGTTCAAGAGCCACCTAATTAAATCTCATTGATACGATATCTATTGCGTCATTCAAGATCGTGAATCTATACGCTCTACAGTGCCTAACATATTTCCACGTGAAAAATCTAGTCTCTGCGTATCGGAATATGGAATATTTTTCAATATTACTTTGAAAATAAATGAGCTCGGGTGCTCAATATTGTTTTCAGAGATAACTGCGATGATGAACACATTAAGAAATAAGTCGCCCGATAAGGGCGAGGATAGTCTTGAGAAATTGGACGAACATTCGGTGCCTAAGTGTAACCAACAAGTATCGAAAGACCTAGAGGATATTCAAGAAGGTCTTGCCCGACTTAAGGAAATAGGAAAGGTAAGGAAGGCTTAATGCTTTGGTATGGCAATACCAAACGTATATAATAAACGTTTTTAGATATAATTATCTACCTCTTTATTCCGCTAGCATTAAGATTACGAGCGTAATATTCTTTTTACTATAATAAGATTATAAATAACGAGAGTATTATTCTTTTGTGGCCTGGCTAGCGTAAATCCTATCCTCCTGTCGTCTGCCACTCCGCTAGACTGAAGTAGTATTTCAATTTAGGTTTGTTAGAACAAGTCTCTCATTGAATTGCTGATATATCGGAAAACGAGATTGTTCATCGACTGTGGTTATTCGAATGTTCACCACTTACAGCTTTTCAAAAATATTTAATCGAAAACTTTTAGACACTTCCCCCTCAAGGGGCTTATTAAAATTTTTTTTTAAATTTCATTTTCGCCAGCTACTATTTGCTGCGGCTATACTAAATTCTAAACTAGGTTTCCAGAGGTGATTTAAAACTGAAAAAGTCGTGCTTGCGTTGTGGGAATTCTAGGCAGGCCAACGAAAAGCATAGGCAAGAGCTCAGCTTTTTTGTTATTTCAAACGCTTTTGGAATGCAGTTTCACTTCATGTTTTCTTACTTCTACGATACTTGAAGCTCCACCCTTTAAAGAAAAACATTATCCCGCACAAATATGATTATTTCCTTGTAAACCAACAATGCAAATATTAAATTTGGATTATTTGCGGCTGTGCTATTCAAGTGTTTTCTTAATCCGGCTAAAGTCTACTACACCTTAGAAAGATATAAAGAAATCTATTTTAAATGATACCAAACTTTACTAAATTTTTTTTTATCTTAGGCTGCTAATTTTATACCAAACATTTAAATTAGGTACTGGAGATGAAATACCTAAAATTAGAAAAATGTTTTTGAAAATAGTTGAGGTAAATTTTATTTCGACTTTTTCACACTTAAGTGTGCATATAGGTAAGCATACTAAGACATCGTTATATAGTATTGTGCCCAAAGCATACTTTTTCTGGGTTAAATAAATTTCGACGTAAGAAATTAGTGGTGAAAATCATAGGTAAGAGTAGCATGAATATAAAACGTATATTGATTGTCTTACTACTTGTATTAAATTTATTGATTTTATGACGCTAAAACTGGTGTTCATCAATTGGCAGCAAAAAGCGAATTAATCTCAAATAAAATGGCTGACGTTCGATGCGTTTAAATTTTTAAAATTTAATCCTATCTTACGAGATAAATTAGTTTACTTACAACATCGAGAAATAAATAAATTTATTTCTCTATGCTTACAAGGAAACATCCCGAGGTGTTTCTCCCGGATTTTTTTTCAAACTCGGGGGTTAAGTGGACCTTCATGTACCTTGAAAGCTCATAAATGGAAAAGTTTCAATGGCCATTCCATAAATGTTTTCACAACTCAAATTTCAACGTTCTTTACGTAAATTAGCATGGGAAAAATTAAATTTTTGGCAACAAAACTGGCTAAAATTTATAAAATTGGGTAAAATCAATAAAATTCGGTAAAATCGTAAGGGTTTACAATCCGTGATTTTTCCATTCTATTTTACGTAAAGAAAGTTTAAACTTGAGTTGTGCAAAACATTTTTGGTTGCCATGGCAAAATATCGAATGGTAATCGAAACTTTTTCCTTTAAGATCTTTCAAGGTACATGAAGGTCTATTTAACCCTCGAGTTTGAAAAAAATCGAGGAGAAACATCTCTGGATGTCTCCTTGTTAGTTAATTTAATTTAGAGATAGACCAAGTCCCCTTAACGATTCAATTCTCAAGATCAGCTCTTTGAAGGTTGAGATGACCATGTTTTTAAACCTATTTTTATAATAAGATTTTATTATATTTTCGAGGTAGACCGTTTGAAGGTCGAGGTCGTAATTTACAAAATTTTGCCCATTTAAAGGCACCCGTGTTCCACTTACTTTATATTAAAAAATTAATGTTATTATTTGAAATAAATTCCACTGATGAGTAGTATTTCTATTTTCCTAATCCATGGAATGACCGAAGTACTTTTTAAAAAAGCGTGAGCGTAGCGTTCTTCACCTAATATACATGTATAATATGGGATTAATAGTAAGTTTTCACGAGCAGGGAGAATGCGCTGCAGTGTAGACTGTAGACTAAAACTCTTCACGTTGTCCCTACTAGTTTTCTAGCCCCTTTTTTACTGCGCAACCCTGTACAATTTGATATACTTCAAATAAAGTATAGACGCTCTTGCTTAAACGCACGTCAACTCATCGAAATAGTAATTTTAAAGGAGTATTTTCTTACCCGAAAAATATATCTCTCATAAATGTGGAATTTTAAATTGCCTTTAACGAGTTACATTAATGTCCACAACATTTTCTTTTCTTTTTCCATAATGTAACTGGATAAAAGTCAGCCACAAACGAACTGCAGCTTCTCTTGTCAGAAAGTGTGACTTTCGTGTCCATCAATTCAAGTAGCGAAACCTCACAATCTAACAGCAGGTAAGACACGTTACTCTCCTAATAAAACTATTACTTAAGTTGATGCTGCAAAGCTTCTCAAATGAAGTGTATATTCTATTCATGTTGGCGTCTACTTTGTTTCTCGCTTCAAACGGGATCGAATAAATACAATTAATGATATTTGTTTGACAACGTTTAATATTAAATATTAGAGGTTTATAGAGTCGAGAAATGTGAAACGCGACTAAATATTTCTTATCGTAAAGCCATTTCCGTTACGTCACTAAAAAAACTGATGAGTTCCTGTCTACTAATCTTTTTAACATAAACAAATCAGGTATTCTAGGTATATTAACTTTACTTAAATTATTATTATTATTATATTATTGTTGATTGTGCCAAAAATAGTTTACATTATCGTAACATTTAAACAAAGCACAACACATCTACACATATCTAAGCAGGGCTTGTATTAAGGGAAGGTAACAAATTAGAAAAATGATTAGCATATCAACGTTGGGGTAATTATTTTTAAATAGATTTTTTGATTTTTTTTAAATTAAGGATAGAATCATTAAGAAAAACTTTTATTACATTTTATAATTTTTTGTTCATAAATAACTGTGTACATTTTTCAGATTAGAAGTAAATGGTTCCTAAGTATTAATACATGAACCGAAAACGATGTAAATTAGGAAGTTTGTTTTATCCACGAGCTTTAGTTTTCTTGTTTGTTTTCGAAATAATAGATTCATTTTATATTGATAAGTTAAGAAAAAAACATAATAAAAGTCAATAAGTCTAGATAAATTCTACTGGGATAGTTGCTAAAAAGCCGAAGTAGGCTTAAAATAGCAACTATCTTCTTAAATATTGTTTTTCATCTCTAAGGAAAAGTTGTTACGTGTATCATCTTTATATTTAAGTTTATTTTGTCACTTAATTCAAAGTACGACGAATGCCCTTTACATCGCGCCGCGCGCATTCTCATAGCAAGCGGTAAATAATTTATCGTTATGCCGGTAGAAGATGTCCTCAGGTGCGAAGTATAACTGCGGATGTTTACTAAACTTTTAGAAAGTGAAAAACGTTGAGGCCCCTGGGGTGCATCCGATATCGCTGCGTAATATCGCGCCTGTGAAAGAAAACCATTCGAACACGTTTTCTATTTCGCGCATTCCTGACTTTTCTATACATGCATGCAGAGAGAAGACGCCCAAATACCCGCGGCAGACTGAGAAGGCCGACTCTTTGTAGCTTAAGGCTACAATTCAAACGATGTACGACCGTCAATGTGAACAACTTTCCAAAAGGCAAAATGTAGTCCGGCTCTTACGTTAGTCGTACGTAATAATCATAAGTATGCCTATAAGCTTTCCTCGTTGCTTCAATTTTGGGTTACAAGTATCGCCGTTAATTGAATACGTGAAAGCTTTCAGTGCAACAGCTGAAAGTTTCTACCCAGAACCATTTGAATCCGAAAGTCGTCTGCTATTTCCTCACCCATTTAGTCGACGGTTGTTAAGGCAGATGGCGCTATATGTCGTATGCTCGAAACCTATAACCTTTCCAAGACAAAATTTTAATGAGATCTTGTTTAACACTGAATGTATTGTAAATGTAAAATTTTTAGAGACCTTGTGCTTTTGAAAAGGTTACAATGGAAACCAAAACTGGTGATTGCCAGGAACGAGCTAAGCTACGAACTGTCAAAGTCAAAAACGTGCGAGGAATTCCGCGCATTTTCCAAATACGCTTCGCTAACTTTCGTTTACCATCTATAAAGTTTATGACGTGGTTTTCGCTTAAAAATTGAAAGTGACGTAATTTCCGTCATATCCCGTGTACAAATTTTCAGTAAAAAAATACCTTTATGGCATATTTATGAGTGGTTATGTTACATATGTTATATTTAAGTATGCCACTTAAACAATTATTTCGAAAAACTTTTAAAATACAAATAATCTAATAGACGTTTCGGATTACGTGCCTTACGAGCATATCTCGCATTTGAAGATAAAGAATTTTCCGCAGCATGAGTCTTGCAAGTTTTGATAACTGGCGTCGCGCCGGTCTAAAAAGAGAAAACTTCGAGGTCGTTATATTTTATATCTCTACTACTAACATAAAATTTCCAACAACGTCGGAAGTTTTTAGAACTGTTTAAATAGAAGCGAAAAACGAAGGGTATGCGAGGCCCTGGCGTCAGCGAACGACTGAGCGGGGGGGGGGGGAGACTATGTACAGAGTGTACAATACAAGAGAGATCAACCGAAATTAGATCTCGGTAACTGTAAATGCAGGCCATTAAAAATATTCCTGATATGTCTCTGTTAAAATAGTGAGGCTTTATTAGCCTTTTAAGTTTACATAGAGTCACGTAGCAGATAACGTGAGAAGTTCATAAAGTGCTGGTTATTCGCCTGACAAGTGGTCGATTTGCTATTATAATACACCATGCGTTTGCTTAGCAGTTGAAAATTCTGCAATTTATGTGCTACCTGGCTCTATGTAAACTGGAAAGGCTAATTTATCCAACCAGGAGGCCTCTAGGCGAAAGTACCTCGTCTTTTTTACATTGTTTGTCTTTTTTACCACTATTTCACATTCTAAAAACCAGGGCAGTCTTTTTGTAAAGAAGCAGCCGACGTCGTTAAATGAAATTACCTTATTGTAGGCATAAGAATGAATGAAGACAAACTAAATAAACACAGTCCGTGTAACGATAATAGTGTATAAAATAATGATTTTCCATATCGCATATTTTTAACAATTTTTTTTGAAATGAATATAGTTTATTTACTGTTTAAATTTCAAATGTCCGAATCAAAATATCGGCCTCCAAACCTTTTATCCTCAAAAACATTGTTTTTTAATAGGCCGATTATAAAAGTCAGTGAGTTAAAATTTTGTTCCCCATGTTGTGAAGACTCCCACGTCATTTGTTGAGTCGTCTTCTTTCGTACTTTCCCAAGCTTAAGAGATGTTTAAGGAACAGAAGACGTTTCGACGTAGAGGAAGTGATTCTTCACAAAATGGGCGGGGAACAAATTTTTCATCCACTGACTTTCGGAATCGACCTATTTTGACATTTCATTTGCTTAGTCTATTTATGTGTCGAAAAATACTTGGAATATCATTGCTAAATTTTATCGTTTCAACAACTGTCTCGTTGACACTTTTTATGCAGCACCTACCGTGATTAACAAATACGAAAAAGATTTTAATTGCCCTATTCGAACAGGGTTGCTTATTTATAACTGTAAGTTAAAGTCTGATTTACTTCAATTTATATTGGTACCCCGATAATTATTGTTAATGAAGATAAAGTAATACTCCCAGGTTCCCAGATTTGAAATTAATTTCTATTTTCTGAGGAACGAATTAGATCTTTAAAAGTTCCCTTCGTTTCTATTTTTTTGTATCACTAGCCGTATCTACTGAATATAACGAAACCACGTCGGAGTTGCCAGAGACTTCGGTATTTGAAGAGCTCGTCCAAAGAAGTACAAATAAAACTTTATACTTGCGACGGCGATAAAAATATTTGAAGTTTCTACATTTTTATTAGTTTATTTGATAGAAAATACCCAATTATTTCAATCTAAAAAACCTCGAATATTAAGATTACACCAACGTGGGAAAAAATATTAGACCGTTACTGTTCGCGCCCTTTAGTCCTTCCAAAATTCCATTTTTTTAAATTGTTGAAATGATTCGACCGTTTAATTACGGACACACTGTACAGAATATGCGAGAAGACCTTGTCAAAACGAAGCACTCTTCGATCATGAAAGGCATATCTCCCGGCAGAGCTGATTTAGTTGGAGTTGGATGAGGGTGTTTCGCCGCGTCTCTCTCTCGGCGCGTATTTCGAGCGCTTTTGGGGGTGGAAGGAAGACGTTGGCTTATAGTGAAAGCGTTTCTTGTCGAAAATCAACAAGATTGTAATCAAAGAAGAAGCGCTGACAATTTAGCCATGAATTCCTACGAGTCGTCGTTCGTTGCTTGTCTGTTTAAATGAAAAATCTAAACAGTATTATGAATTTTGTCAGACTCAGTTCGAGCAGGACTAACTTGTCGGACATCTCTCACAATGGAAAGTGCAATAATATAAGGGTTTCCAGTTGGTCCTCAAACGACTATGTAAGTAACTCGATATTTTCTTACGTACACCTTAATTATTTCTGCGAGTATGATGGTCCAGAATTATTCTCGAGGTGCTTGAGTAATTATGCAAGGCGAAGGTGTTAATTATAATTTCTTTGAAATCTTTGTTCTTTGAACGCGGTAATTATTAAATGTAGCAAGTAATGGTGGGTTGAATGTGAATAATTTGTTTAGACAATTGGTTTCTACAAGACGTTTAAAGGTTCGTGGAAATTCAGGTATAATTCCATAAATTACGTGAGTTATATTGGTGTATTATCTGAGCAGATAACAAGTTATAAAAGGTGGGGGACCATTAATCTGCTACCAAAGCTTTCAATCTAATATAATTTCCATTCAATCGATTGAACTAATTGTCAGAAGGGAAATATTAATCAGAAGTTATTATAATTATAATATAATAATTATAATATAATAATTATATTAATTAATATATATAACATACTCAGTCTATAAGTATACAATTAACTTTCTTCTTATTCTTCCTTGAATTTGGAAAATATACTTTCAACTATTTGTTTTTGACAAAAATATAGCTTAGATTAGTTAGATAAATATTATCTTAACGTCAACAGTTTCTTGAGCGGAAATTTTTTACAGCTACATTTCCTTTTGAAGGCTGGCTCTGTGTCATACATTGGGTAATTGTGTATTCTGCTACTTTTGAGGTGGCTGAAATGTGTTAGTATTACTAATATCGGCGAATTGATGAACTCTAACTAAATATAATTGGTTCAGTGCCAGAAGCGGCCATCTGTCAATTTTGAAAAAAAATCAAAGAAAGAAATGATAAATGTAAAATAATAATGAGATACCTTCTACAAATATAAAAATTAAAATATATAAAATTAAAATAAACGACAAATTTGTTGAACTATTCGATTATCGTTTCGAAAATAAGTCTTAACTTTGCAAATCCACTTTGAGTAGAATCGCAATGGGGTTCGCTTATGATTTGTATAATGGATTCAGGATAGCTTTTTTGAAATTTCAGGGGGAGGGAAGTAATATATTCAATTACGCGAATGGCACTGGTAATTAGCAACGTATTGGGTAAACTTGAGAAATTTACGAAATGAAACGAACAAAAATAGATTTAACGATAGGTGGTACATTAACATAAGTCAATGATACTCTTCGTTATTTTTAATAAATAAGCATAGCAGTGGAATTTTAAGTTAATAAAAAACTTTTTAATCATTTAGGTCTTAGACGTGCATGAACATACAATAATTTTCCGTTAAAGTTTACGGCTTAGCCTTGAGGCATCTAAATTAATGAACACCTTAAACTATTAAGATAATGTGTTGCTCGCAATAAAGCTACGTCCACGGCTTAGACTTTGTACGTTCTCAATTTTTTGTACTTCAAAATTATTTCAAAAAGGCCACGTAGTGTATGGTATGCAAATCCAATTTATATGTACTAAATTAAGTACAGACATAAGAAACTTAGATATATTTCAATTTTACATAAATTGTTGCAATTTTACCTAAAATCATTAATATACTACAATTTTAAGAGATATTTTAATAAAGTTGCTATTTTTAATTCTTATTGTAAATCAATTCGAAAGCACTATCTTATAAACATCTCCAGAACTTTGAGGCAAATCATTTCTGTTTCCCGCTGAATTAAGTGTTAAGATGAGATAAAAATTAATTTGGCTTATACTGCAAGACGTTTTCTCACATTAAAGGGCAACAAGATCATTTGAATAGCAAATGGTTCGTATTTCCTAGAATCCGGAAAGAGGGTGGGCTTGAAAATGCTGGAATTTTATTGCTGAAATATAAACTTTTTTATATCCTGTATTTCAACCGACTTCACAACAATGACCATGCCACAACTATAACTGGTTATAACTAACAATTGTAAGTGATATGTAAAAGTATTTTTTGATCAAGAAAAAAAATGTCTTTACGAATCTTTTCTTTAGCCTAAAATGTGAAGAGTTAGAAGTCGATAGTCATAGATTTCTTTCCTCTGCGTATTACTAATATAACAGATACTGCCAATCGCATTGTATAATTTCTCTATGAATTTTTTTAAACTAGTAAAATTTGAAAACGCCAGTGTATCCTTTGAACTTCGCTATTAACAATCTAACACCTTTTGTTTTATTTAACATTGCATTAGGATGAAGAAGCTGCTTCCCAAAAAAGCAAATCGGAAAACCGAGAATTGTTAGTGCAATTAGACGCCGCTAGAGAAGCTCTATTTAATCACCAAAGGAAAACGCAAGACGTCATGGAAGTAATAGAAGAGGTAAGACCCAACTTTTAAATTATTAATTAAAATCGAAATTTAAACGGCCCCAGAAGAAGAAATACGCCAAAGAAAATACCGAATGGCTTTTAGTGAAATTTATTGAGCGATGTTAAATGTATAAGTATAAAATAGAAAATGCGTCAAGCATTTCATGCCCTTCGAGGTGTTCCCTAAAAGCTTCTTTCGAAACGCTAATTTACATTAATAGATGGTACCTAGAATTTTAAGTTCTTAAGACTCGATTTAAAAGCTGGAAACCTTGAAGATAAATTTTAAATTAAATATCTACCTGCTGCTATTTAAGTTATGAAAGTGAGGAACAGCCACGTTATACGTGTACATTTCTAGCTAGAGTTATTTCAAATTTCAACGTTACTTCTTTCCATAAAATCTTACAAAATGTCTTACATTACTGCCAGAACTTTGACAATTGCTTTGACAATAAATAATGAAGTAAATACGTATAATGGTGACAGTGCATGGTGATAAATTGTTCGGAAATGGTATTCAGCCCTAAAAATTGATATACACGTGCCTTGAACTATACTCTCTACTACCTAATTTTTATTTTTCAAAAAACACGCTTGTTGCCGACGGGGCCTGCATCTTCGTTTGTATGTGTTTTTAAAATATATATTCTAAGTTGTACCTCATCTCTGCAACTTTACGAATAAAAAATGGTAAATCGCGTGTAGCTCCGGTGGTAAAGTTAGTGATACGTGTCACAGTACTTCTTAAAACCTGATATGGAAACACATTGATATATTTTTTTACTTCATTTTTTTTTACGTTTTACTTTTTTCTCAATAGGAGAAAATGGTAAATCACGTGTAGCTCGGATGGGTGATAAAGATATGATTTTTTTTATGGTGATAAGTGTCATAGTACTGCTAAAAGACCGAGAAGAGAGTTAATTTCCACCCCTCTCATCCTGTACTTTTTTTTGACGAGTGACAACTGATTGACATCTCTGACAACTTGCTTGACATCTCTGACAACTTGCTTGACATCTCTGACAACTTGCTTGACATCTCTGACAACTTGCTTGACATCTCTGACAACTTGCTTGACATCTCTGACAACTTGCTTGACATCTCTGACAACTTGCTTGACATCTCTGACAACTTGCTTGACATCTCTGACAACTTGCTTGACATCTCTGACAACTTGCTTGACATCTCTGACAACTTGCTTGACATCTCTGACAACTTGCTTGACATCTCTGACAACTTGCTTGACATCTCTGACAACTTGCTTGACATCTCTGACAACTTGCTTGACATCTCTGACAACTTGCTTGACATCTCTGACAACTTGCTTGACATCTCTGACAACTTGCTTGACTGCTCTGACAACTTGCTTGACTGCTCTGACAACTTGCTTGACAGCTCTGACAACTTGCTTGACAGCTCTGACAACTTGCTTGACAGCTCTGACAACTTGCTTGACAGCTCTGACAACTTGCTTGACAGCTCTGACAACTTGCTTGACAGCTCTGACAACTTGCTTGACAGCTCTGACAACTTGCTTGACAGCTCTGACAACTTGCTTGACAGATTGAGTGATGCTCATTATCGATATTCTATTCAAAAACAGTCTGAGCCGTTGGTCAAGCTGTCCACGCTGTCAATTCTCAAGAAAATGACAAGTTTTGCGGGGTCAACATTCGCACATAAAACCCGATATGGAATCACGTCGAGATATTTTTTTACTTTTACTTTTTTCTTAAACTTCTACGGTTTTTCTTAAATATTTGAGTGTTACGTCTACCCAATAAATAACAAACTCTTCAAATTCAACTTAAATTGTCTACGTTTATTACGTACTTAATGCAACATGATTTTTTAAATCAACAAATTACAATTATTATAAATTTATAATTATAAACAGAAATATGAAAATATTAAATTAATTCTTTTGAATTAAGGGAAACTGCATTACTTGAACATATTCTACGGGTAAGACATAGAATGTCAAATGTTCTTAACTATCACAATTTCCTTTACACGCGCACATAACGGTACATTTTATGTTAGCCTTCGCGCATTTGCAGTTAAATGAAGAGGAAAACGGGATAAAATGGAAAAAAAAATTAATATCTCGATGTGGCTCCATATCAGGTTTAAAGAAGTACTATGACACGTATCATCATGAAAAATCAAAACTTTACCACCTTTCCCAACCGAGCTACACGCGATTTACAATTTTTCCCTCTAGAGAAAAAGATAAAAACGTAAAAAACGTTAAGTACAAATATTTATATTAATTGTAATTTGTTTATTTAAAATAATTCATGTTGCATTAAGTACGTAATAAACGTAGATAATTTCAGTTGAATTTGAAGATTTGGTTATTTATTGGGTAGACGTAATACTCAAATATTTAAAATAAAACCCTAGAAATTTAAGAAAAAAGTAAAGTAAAAAATATCTCGATGTGGATCCATATCAGGTTTTATGTAGTACTATGACACGTATCACCATAAAAAAAAATAATAATTTTACCACCTTTACCATCCGAGCTACACGCGATTTATCATTTTTCCCTATAGAGAAAAAGGTAAAATCGTAAAAAACGTCAAGTAAAAAAAATATCTCGATGTGGTTTCATATCAGGTTTTAAGTAGTACGTATTACCATAAAAATTCTTCACTTTACCACCTTTACCACCCTAGCCACAACGCGATTTACCATTTTTATTCGTAAAGTTGTGGAGATGCGGTGCAACCTAAAATTAAATTTTAAAAACACACTAAAACGAAGATGTGCTCACCCTCAGCAACAAGCGGGTTTTTTGCTTATAAACATTTTTCCAGTAGGTGTTTTTGAAAAATTAAAAATTGGTAGTGTATATCAATTTTCCTAGCTGTATACCAATTCCGAACAATTCGGGTGTTTTTGTAACCATGCGCTCACTATAAAGCATCATCTATTTAATATAATTTATGTTAATTTATTTGAGAAACGTTGAAATTTCTATACCTTTTTAGATACATAATCCATTAGAAAATTCGTCTTCGAAGTTCATTAATACAATTTTTCTTAATGTCATTGTTTCCTTAATGGATCTTCCGTAATAAATGATTAAGCATTGGATGGTATGGTTATTTCACCGTTCCTTAGATACGTTTGATCAAGCGAAGAGACAGTTCGGAGCTGTCAAAACATTAACTTTGAAAAGCAATTCCCTTTGAAACTTCTACCAACTTTGATTGCCCTTTCTGGCCTTAGAAAATTTCGAAACGTGCTACCTCCCGTTTTTAAACGTGTATTTTGGACCTTGTAGGAGGGCGAGGTTCCTTGTTAAACTTTGATAATTAGGAACGGATGTTAGTTAAGGTGTAGTTGGCCTAATTTAAACAGGTTAAGTAGCTTCTTAAAGTTGAATTGCTTTTTAATTACTTTCTATAAATGGGAAAATCAATGGTGTAGACAGGATTCGGGTTTGACGGGAATAAAAACATTTCAAATAAAATGTGTCTAGATTTGGGGGCCACGAGCCCATGTGGCCGTTAACTTTAATAATATCGTCAATTATCAAATTAAATTATTTGAATATTTTAATATTATTAGAAATTATTTATAATTACTTTTATATTTATTAATTTTATATAATTTTATACAGGGTGTTTCAAAAGGTTATGCAAAAATTTTAAGGAGTTGTAGGGCGTGAGTTGAGAAGTATGCCTGTTTTTTTCCCATTTTCCTACGATGAGTTAAAAGAGCGCCAGAGAGCTTCAAAGTGTGGCCTACTATCCCCTGGAAGTAGGCTGCAACAAGCACAAAATCAAGCAGCAGGGAACATTAAGGTTTGGGCTCGTTTGATAGGTAAAAAAGGACTTGGTAAACAAATCGAGTAAACCAGCGTAAAACTTTAACTTGAACAGTATTTAAAGTCCCTTCTGCTTGGTTTTGTGCTGGTTGCAGCCTACTTCCAGCGGCTAGTAGGCCACAATTTGAAGCTCTCTGGCGCTCTTTTAACTCATCTTAGGAAAATGGGGAAAAAACAGGCATACTTCTCAACTCACCCCCTACAACTCCTTAAATTTTTGCATAACCTTTTGAAACATCCTGTATAATAATGATAATAACAATAATAATAATAATATTATAATACATTTTATCGAATATCCATCTAGGGATTCTAGACCATAAAAATGAAACGTGTACCTTTGCAAGTTAGGTTGTTTAAAAATTAAAACGTACAGATAATTTAAACATGATGATTTAAAATTAATCAAATTGTATTTTTGCATTGTGATTTTTGTTAACGATCTTAAGTTTTAAATACGTGGCTTGTGTTAAACAAACACTAAACGATCTGCTTGTATATTTTGGTGACGCGTACAAACGAAGTAGTTTCGGGAACACGGCCCCTAGATATTGGTTTACCTGCTACACAAATAAATATCATTATATTTAAAATATTAAAAGTTCCTGCACTCCTTCATAATCAAAAGGAAGAAAGTGCTAAAGCAGACGTCTGTAGGATAGCTGTAGAAATTTGCTGAAGAATTTTCCAAACTAACCAAATGCAATAACTACTAGGTTATTGAGAATGTCAGGAATGGAGTCTATTGGCAATGACCTATTTTTACGTAATATTCATTTTAAATTAGAGTTCGCCTCATTTTGTCGAATAAAAAGTAAAAATAATCCTCTAGACTTGTAAAAAATAAAAATCCTTAAAAAGTAATATATGTTTCAATTTATCATTTTTCCAATTTGCGGAAAATTTTCAAAACTTTTTTCCTCATTTAATTTTTTTGGAAAATTAACAACTCTATTTTAAATCAAATTACTTCGTTCCTGCCAAAATAAATTAAAGCACAACGCAAGTCTAAACAATATTACATTGTATATATACTTACGATTTACATTTTGTTAGGTAATATTTTGGGTTTTATATCTCAGAGTAATTTTATTTTGTCGTTACTGTATTTCCAGGAAACGGAAACTTTGAAAAAGAAACTTTCGGAAGTCGTCATCAGAGAAAATGACGCTCAGCTCAAAGTGAAATCCCTGGAAATGGCTTTGGAGGAAATGCAGAGTGAAAAACATATGATTCAAAGGGTAAGAGCCACGTAAATTGTAGGAATGTGCAAATGCGCCTCAAACCCAAGTAAACCTCAACTTCATCAAAATTTCGCTGTGGTGTGTTAGAACGCAAAGATTATAAGATGCAGATGGCTTTATCGCTTTCATTAAGGCTTTCGGTGGCCAACGGGTAGTGCCTGTCACCGCCTTGAGTGGCCCATGTTCTTTCTTATTGTTATTTATTCTTATTATTCCTAAACTTACACGGTGTAGTAATTCTTTCATTAGTCATCCATTACAACAAAAGATAAACCAATGAAATGAGGAGGATTAATTTAACAATGAATCCCTTAAAGTTACATTTGCCACTACTAATGGACAACCTAGGGCCCGGCTGATTGTTAAATGACGCTGACTGGTGACGCTTTAGTCAGGTAGATTTGGTAACCTCGCCAGCCCAAACCGCTATTCAAACCATCGACCTCGTAGTATGAGCCACTTCCCCATCTGACCATTCCTCTTCTTGCTAAACGACCACTGAAACTTCACCGCAGCACAACCTACGAAAATGCTAGCGACGTTAAGTAATGAGCGAGAGAGTAATGCCTCTCTCAACAAACTGTTACAAGGGACTCCAGCTCCTTCAATCAGTAAAGCTAATCTTAACGCTGATATCATCCGAAGTCTTTATTTCGGTAGTTGACAGACAACAGATTTTTTAACCTTAAAAAATCTTCACTCAGAAAAATTTGACCAGCACGTGTATTTTAAGAGGAAAAGTGAAGTGATATTGCACGATGGTTCCCCAAGAATTCCCACTTGACTTCGTAAAACAATATTTTGTATGAGCTGTTGATTAAAATCAAGGGTTATTGTTCTCGCTTTAATTTAAACTGTCAGCGCATAAAGAGATTACAAGCAATCGATGAATATTAATATCACAAGATAAAACGATTACCTTTAACAAAACTGATAAATGAAAAATATATACAATTATCTTACCATTAATTTCGAAGTGTTTGATCTAGGAGCAAAAAACACAAGGAGAACGCAGCTAGCCTTTAAACACGCTAAGGCAGTGTTGTGTAGAACTTTCATTGGATGAGCCT
The DNA here is from genome assembly GCF_980474605.1 of Leiobunum rupestre. Classification (NCBI taxonomy): domain Eukaryota; kingdom Metazoa; phylum Arthropoda; class Arachnida; order Opiliones; family Sclerosomatidae; genus Leiobunum; species Leiobunum rupestre. Next base: position 25,608,610 of record NC_143394.1, on the reverse strand, counting down.
TTACGCTGAATGTTTTACGGAAAGGGGGAGGACAATTTCCGAATTTTCCCCTTCCGACGGCAGCAGGCGCTAAAGCGTCTAACCAATGAAAATTGTACACAAGAAAATAGATGACTTTTGACGGGTTGCGTTCTCCTTGTGTTGGTTGCTGTGTTTGCTGCTCCTAGGTTTGATCAACTATTGAAAGATATAATTAAACAAAAAAATAAATAAATGTATTTTATTACTTATTTTTGAAATAATACCTAGTGGGCACTTACAGGCCAAATTAGTTTCTAATTAATTTAAAAAATATATATTACTTATGGAACACAAGTTAGACTCAAACCGATTGTGTTAGGACTATAAGTTTTCTCTATATACTGTAACAATTAAGGTTAAAGAATATTTGAAAATTATTTAATGAGCGTGTTTTTAAAACTAATATAATTTTTACACGGAATTTTTAAGCACCAATAGAGAACACCCAATTTTTTAAAGTTCATGAAAATAAAGTTGACATGACTATAATAAAATTAAACATTTTGCAAAATGTAGTTTTTTAGTAAGTTAATATACGCAAGACTACGATTATTGTAAGGGCTACAGAAAAAAAATAAAAGCAATCCTATTACAAACAGTAAACTATTAATAATATTAGTGTAAATATTGTTTCAAACATAATTTAATAGATAACTCTTAGAATGCCAGTAACGAAGCCAATTCAAAGTAAATCAATAGTAAATAATAATTAAGTTTAATATAATTTAAATATTAAATATCTTTTCTGATACAAGCAAATCATCAATCAACTAGACTGATTACAATCAAATAAGTGTATTTTTTAATTCAAAAAGGTCAGCCATGATTATAATGTAAATAACTTGTAAATTAAAAACTGTAGCTGTAATCAATATAAATCTAAATGACATATATGCACATACATTGATTATTTTCTGCGATAACACTGAAATTTTCATATTTGAGTGTGAAAACTCAAGCTACGCAATATTTAAACTTAAATATTTAGACTAGAAGTATTACAATTACTACTACTACTTTCATTGCACCCTATAAAGGTTAATTTTCTCGCAATACACATTTTGTAGTTACAATAAGTAGCCACTGAGCGCGTCTTTCGGGACACAAATTGAACTAAACCGCATTGATTCCCGGTCTTCCTAAAACAATGCAGTGTCACCGAATAACATCATTTTCATTATTTATTTGAAATGACCTTTCGTGACGGATGACAATGTCATTGCATGACGTCGTGATACATAATTGTAATCGTCTGCTGAATGAGCGATGGATATTACACGCTGTTGTTATTTGTTTTCCTCTTCGTTTGGCGGTCATTTCGCCCAAGGATCGACAGCTACGCACGTGTAATGACGAACTTTGGAAATATTTTCGTTCAGTTTTTTCCTGTTTGGAAAACTTCTGAATTTCTCCAAGGGCGAATCGAAGGCAGTATAAGAAGGGGGAAGATAATAAATTGCGAAACGGATTTATGAATTCGAAAAATTTATATTACAATGATATCAAAAGTAACGTAACACCGAAAAAGTGTGACTCTGATTATATCAATAAGAACATTTTTCCTTATAATGGGGAAAGGATAATTTCAAAAATATGGTGCCTCTCCGAGTGAAACAAATCGGAACTTACTTTATCTTCTTATATTCGTCTTATTTCTTTCAAACGATTGATTTAAATATATTGGCTGTGTTTGGTTGAGAAGTGACGCAAATTAAACTCCAAATAAATATAGACAATTGAAGTTAGGTTTTTTGCGCGTCGAAAATAACGCAAAAATTCTAAAGGCAATCTATCCAATATCCAATAGACATTTTTGTTTTCAATAATAATATAATATTTCATAGTTATTAATAACCTTACTTACTCAATAAAAAGGTCATAACCAAAAAAAAAAATAGTTTTTAATATTCAATAGTATGGGAAATCGTTTTATCCAATGGTAAAAAATATTTTATATTTTAATAAAAAAATATATAATATTCAATATTAAGGGAATTTTTCATATCCAAAGATAAATATTTTTTTATTTTCAATAATGAAGTAATATAGTAATATTCAATATTTAGTAATACATATTTTTTGATATTCCATAATGAAGTAATATTCAATATTCTGTAATACATTTTTTATATTCAATAAGTTAGTAATATTCAATATTCTGTAATACATTTTTATATTCAAAAAGTTAGAAATTTCTAATATCCAGTGATTTTTTATATTCAATAATTTGGCAATATTTAAAATTCATAAATAAAATATTTTTAACTAAAAATTCAAAATTTAATAATTGAAATAAATTTATTATTTAAAATGTAAAATGATTCATATTTTCCTGAAAGGAAACACGTTTTGAAAGTGAAAGGATTCGTTTTTCCCCGTAGCTAGCTGGTAAACGACTAAAACTTTCAAGCCTAACTAGTATCTTTTTATTTACTGATTTATGTCCTATTTTCCTCAACCTTGGGAGAATCCAGTCTTTTTCCGAGATAGGCGGCAAATGTGAATCTTAATATTAGATATTTTCTCTTTTCCAGACAACATCGCAGTCGCTGGATGAGTTGTTGAAAGCAGAGTGCCAAAAGCAAAACGATCTTCAAGAGCTGGTCAGTGGGTTAAACAAAGAACTAGACCTTAAAGAAGAGGATATCATTCGCTTACGGATGACCATCATTAAAGTTCAGGAAGACTTGACTAAAGAAAATCATTTGAAAGATGCCTGTATTGAACAAAGGGACAATGAAATATCACTTCTCAAATCGGTAAGTAATCACCAGAGAAGTTACGCGTTAAATGATTTAATTAGCAGCTTCTATGTTTTCCATGTGCTCTGACAATCTCTCAAATAGTAATGTTGCCAAGCTGTGGTTTTTGAAAACCTAAAAAAAAAGCCCCGCTAGTGGCGTTTTACCGCGTTTAGTTTCCCGGGCCGTATTAAATATAACTCTTCTCAAAACATTCCTCAACCGTTAGGGTTAAAATGGAAAATGATACAACGTCTTCTTGATAGCCATTTTTGTGATTTATGGTTGTTCTGCATAGCTCTCCAACCAATAGATTTTGAAGGAGGAAGATACATCAATCGAAAGTTGCTCCAATATTTTGGTTATCAGGTGCCCAAAACAACGTTTTTGTGACCAATCGATTTTCACGTAAAAATTTACAGATATTTAAATTGAACTTTAATATGAAAGATATCCTTAGAACATCGGCGGGATTGTGTGCGTGGCGAATTAACTAACACCTGGCGTCATCTGGGCTCCCACTGGCCCTGCTACCTTTAGCTTCGTTTCGGGCCCCTACCTTATTTTCAAGTTATATTACTCTCTTTACGTTTTACTTCGCATATCTTTCAAAACGCGTCTTTAAACATTTATACAACATAAAATTAAATATCACCTCTAAAATATTTGAGATAAGACACAGCTTATCTTCAAAATATTTACCGCGGATGGCGTATTTGTTACCAAAATGTTTATACGTAAAACAGTACTGGAAAAACCATTTTTAAATAGAAATATTTGAAACTTAATGGGTGTCTGCCACTACAGTAGCCATAAACTAAGTTAATAAAGTCGGGTAAGGAAACAGCTTTAAATGGTTTAAGGTCAAGCGACGATCTGTTTATGTACAGTTCAGGCAATCCCCTATCTCAGCCATATAATAAGTAAAACCCATTCGTCACCAGAGCCTTGTGTATATCGTAAAATATACACAAGGCAGAACTACTATATAATAAATATATCCGGTAAATCGATAAAAGAGCACTCTCCGATAGCGCCATCCCGCGAAGTTAAAAGAGGGTAATGTAGTGAAATAAAATCAAACAATCTCGTTTTTTACGGGGCCTACTACGAAGAGAGCCCACATACTCGTTCTTCGTCAAAACGTAGTTCTTTTAAATTATTGTCAGAATGGCCCTCTACTAAATAATTTTCCCAAAGGCCAGTAATTTCCGTGAACGGTCTTGGGGCCATCGTGGATACATAAATAAAGATACATTTAAAGAATAGATAGAACACGAGCATCGAAAACGATCTGCCTTCGTTAGACAGATTATATCAACTGGTGGCGTAAATTACAGCCCTGCTGGCTCGGGCGAGCCGCCGAAAGAATAAAGAGTCCCAAAAATATTACGAAATAATTGGTTCTTATGATCAGAAAGAGCCTTAAGTCGAGTTATTCGAGAGAATAGGTCAACGCCAAGAGCGGGGCTCGAGCACACCTCACTAAATTCGTATACGAGCTTACGGATGGTCTCGAGATCCCCTTGGTCTAACCAATTATTGTCGAAATCTAAATTTTCCCGCCGATGTGAGATCTCGAGCTCAGTATATTTAAAACCTACAAACCGTCACTATATTTACAAATCGACGGGTGGTTTAGGGCTCGGGCTCGGGCTCGCAACAATTACAATTCGACATATAATCTCGGGCTCGGGCTCATTATAGTTACTTACAAATAAAATGGTGACTTCAAGCTCGGTCTCACTATGTTTTGAAACTACTAAAGGCCCAAGCTCCAGCTCGATGTTTCGTCGCACAATTTATTTATCAAATAGCCCCATTAGTGTTTTCGAGCTCCATTCCGGCATTAGTCTATGACTGGCACACAAGATAGTCGGAGGCGTTCAGGCAGCCCTGAGCCCGGGAATCCAGACGGTGCTAGACAGGGCTAGCTTTTAACGCTTTTTTTTGCCAAAATAAATTTCGAACGTAGGCTTAGGGCTAAACAGTATCGCGAATTAGAAGGAGATCGAGCTCATCCTAAGATACGAAAATAGTATTCAAATCGATCTCGGTCTCAGGCTCAGGCTCAATCGTAATCGTGAGTTGAGCTCGTGCTCACTTCCGATATGAAAACTAGCAAAATCAGTCTCGAGCTCGCGGGCTCAAGGTTTAGCTCTTAGTACGTTAATTTTTAATGGCTCAGTTTTAACGTGAAAACTTATCGGTTTCGTCTCCGGCTCACTATATATATTTAAAATACCTGAGCTCGGTCTCAAATTGAGCTCGGGCTCACAGGGTGAGCTCGAACCCGTTGACTTATGTGCGAGAGGACCGAAGTGCGTCTTTACCAAGGTATAAACAAACTTTGCTGTAACAATGTATGCCATGAAGGACAAATAAAGAGATAAGATGGTTGAATTTAATCTTGATGAAATTGTATCATTTCTTAATACTTTACTTAGTCGCTTTAGCTTTGATAACTACCGTTTGTTCGATTGATAGAAATGCAATGTTAAACAGTCCAGGGCCGTCTTTACATACTGTTGGGCCCCTGGCACTTTTAATTTTGGGGGCCCCCTCGAGTGGTGTAAAAATGGGTGGTACCCCTTAATTTTTAGGAATAGCAGCCCCGTTGTATAGTAAAAAGTGGTGGGGGCCGCTAAATTCACCTTTTAAACTGCATCCCTTAAATCTAGAACTTTCCTAAAATATTCGCCTCTAGGAAAGTACGGTGTATAAAGTGATTTCAGTATCACGTGACACGACGCCACCTATGCTTTTTCCCATAGAGAAAAAATCCCGCACAAAATGGCGGCCATAGCCAAGGCTACGAAAAAAATATATTCGTATATTATATACTCCATAAAATAAAACCACATATCTATAATGTTTACAATAAAAATATGTTTAGTAATATTTATCTCAGTCACTTTATCTGATTTTGATTCTTTAAAGATGTAACAGAAGTTTTCAAATTAATCAGCCTAAGCTCCAGAGAAGGGGCAATGTGTTTAAAGGGATGGTGAAACGCCGATATAACCTACTTTCTATCGATTCCTCTTCTATAATTCCTTTCAGAAACGATCGTCACTCAATATTATAAATTAAATTCGAATTTTAGTAAATTAAAAACTTGAGCGAAATCGACCAGAAAAAAATGCCTACCGTTTTCTACGCGAAATAGGCATGTATTTTAAAAAGGCCGCGATTTGTTGTAGCGGTAAATGAATGACGCCCGTATAATCCGCGAACGACAGCCAATGAACCGCAAGTTTCTCGGGGTCGTTACAGAAAATTTTCTGTACTCCGAATTTCTCCATCGGCTATCGGCTAATAATTTACAGCAAATTTTCCAACATCGAGCTTACCTATAGCTAACCCTAGACCCCATTATATGAAATAAAGTTTAATTAAATGCAGGTGGCAGACAGTGAGACTGAAACGATGGCATAGTCCTAACAAGCAACAAAGTCGGCCTAGCACCTAGGAATTGAAATAAATAAATGTAGAAAAGTTAAAAACAAAAATAATTCTTATAAACTTTTATATTTCAAAATTAATTACCATGCACGCACTGGAGCAAAACAATTATCCCATAGTGCTAAAACTATGTAAAAACATTTGTGTATGATACCGACCCAAGTTATTACATTCCTTTGGAAGCTTATAAAACCAACTCTTGAAATCCCACGACCACACAAATCGGTTCCATAATCAGCGTGGGAAATAAGACGGTGGCAGTGGGCCAATGACCAGTTTATTAATTAAATCGGAGGTCGGTTAGTGGACCACTTAATTAATTCGAGGTTAATATTTTGAAATTGGTAGGTCCAAATGTTATATTATTAGTCTTTGGATTTGACGGTCTGTGTAACGGCGGCTGCGGCATGTTAGTACATTCGAATTAGAATTCACTGGGGCTGTGCGAGTAGTGGTTTTAGGCCATCGAGTATTCGAGTCAAGCCTAATTATAGTTATTAATAGTAAAATAACAATATAATTTTATTAAATTATTAATGTACCGTCTGTCCGTATATTGCTTAGGAAGTTAAGACTCCTATAAGTTCTAACGCCGGCCGACATCCGAAACTAAGACTTAATAATATTGTTTGAAGAAAAACCGCGCAGGCGCAGTACATATTAAAAACCGTGATCCATCCCCAAGGTCAATCGAAGTATTTGTGATTTCTATGTCTTGTAGGTACCGTTTATTATTTTAACCCCTAAAAGTGGCAAACACCATCTTTGAACTTACAGCAGCTTAATCGAGTTATCGGGTACCCGACTATGCAATTTTTGGTACTCGATAATCGACGAGTGTTTTCCAATTACTTATTCGAGGTCCAGTTCGAGTACTCGACTTCAAATCGATGATGTTCGAGTACTCGCACAGCCCTAGAATTCAAGCTATTAAAAACGGTTAAGAGTTAAAACACGCTATTCTAATGTAGCAGACGACGTGCACTGGTCGAGGTCTAGTTTATTTATTCAAGGCCAGGTGGGTCACTGGTCACCTGTCCACTTTCAAAAAAATCCTTATTTCCCACCCCGTCCATAATGCTATTAAACTTACTTAGAGAAACGTTGCAGTTGTAGAGCTAATTCAAATCATTTTGGCCTACTAATATATAAAAATAGGCTGAGTCCGAAAAACTGTTGGTGATGGCAAGAATGTATTTATTTGTACTCAGGGAGAATGAATATGTCGAGACTATCGGCGAACACCTTGAGGCCCTAACCCCGTCACCCTAAGGGGGAGGGGAGGCGATCTTATTTTTTGTATACTAGCAGCAGCGTCGAAAAACGTAATTTTTAAGAACCAATGAGATTGCAGTATTATTTGATTTTATTAAAGCAGAGGAGCATACCGGGGGCCCTAACTGGTGGAATTGGAGAAACGCTAAAAATAATCTCGACATATTCATTCTCCCTGAGTAAAAATAAATACATTCTTGGTGATGGAAAACAAATTATCGAGGGTAGAAATCAGCTTAGACTAAAAATGCGGCGACGTTGTCCGCCCGTCGTAATAAAACGTCTGATTGAAATACAAGAATAGGGCGAAGAAATACCTTCGATTAGTCATTATTTCAAAGATAAATTTATAATATTGAATGGTTTTGTATTAGGCCTGAGGGGGCCCCTTTTGAACTCGGGGCCCTGGGCCAGGGCCCAACGGGCCCAATGGGAAAGACGGCACTGAATTAACAGTCTTGCATCTAATTAACCGAATTTCCCTAACAAGCACACCAAACGATTCTTCCGAGTCCCTCTATCGGAAAAACATTGGTTGAACAGTTACTACGCAAGTAAAAGTGTGTTATATACATGTAACAGGCGATGGGCAGGTCTCTTCACTTTTGGGTACGTCTTAATCATAGTAAAATGATTAAATCGGGGTAATCGTGATTAAATCAGGGTAATCAAGATTAAAAAACCTAATCAAGATTAGACAATCTAATCACGATTTAAACTAGATTTAATCATTCTAATCATGATCTAATCTTTTTAATCAGGATTTAATAATTCTAATCATGATCTAATCTTTTTAATCAGGATTTAATCATTCTAATCATGATCTAATCTTTTTAATCAGGATTTAATCAATTAAACGAGATTTAATCATTGTAATCATGATCTAATATTTTTAATTAGATTTAATCATTTTAATTAGATTTAATCATTTTAATTAGATTTAATCATTTTAATTAGATTTAATCATTTTAATTAGATTTAATCATTTTAATTAGATTTAATCATTTTAATTAGATTTAATCATTTTAATTAGATTTAATCATTTTAATTAGATTTAATCATTTTAATTAGATTTAATCATTTTAATTAGATTTAATCATTTTAATTAGATTTAATCATTTTAATTAGATTTAATCATTTTAATTAGATTTAATCATTTTAATTAGATTTAATCATTTTAATTCGATTTAATCATTTTAATTCGATTTAATCATTTTAATTCGATTTAATCATTTTTATTAGATTTAATCATTTTTATTAGATTTAATCATTTTTATTAGATTTAATCATTTTTATTAGATTTAATCATTTTTATTAGATTTAATCATTTTTATTAGATTTAATCATTTTTATTAGATTTAATCATTTTTATTAGATTTAATCATTTTTATTAGATTTAATCATTTTTATTAGATTTAATCATTTTTATTAGATTTAATCATTTTTATTAGATTTAATCATTTTAATTAGATTTAATCATTTTAATTAGATTTAATCATTTTAATTAGATTTAATCATTTTAATTAGATTTAATCATTTTAATTAGATTTAATCATTTTAATTAGATTTAATCATTTTAATTAGATTTAATCATTTTAATTAGATTTAATCATTTTAATTAGATTTAATCATTTTAATTAGATTTAATCATTTTAATTAGATTTAATCATTTTAATTAGATTTAATCATTTTAATTCGATTTAATCATTTTAATTCGATTTAATCATTTTAATTCGATTTAATCATTTTAATTCGATTTAATCATTTTAATTAGATTTAATCATTTTAATTAGATTTAATCATTTTAATTAGATTTAATCATTTTAATTAGATTTAATCATTTTAATTAGATTTAATCATTTTAATTAGATTTAATCATTTTAATTAGATTTAATCATTTTAATTAGATTTAATCATTTTAATTCGATTTAATCATTTTAATTCGATTTAATCATTTTATTTCGATTTAATCATTTTAATTCGATTTAATCATTTTAATTCGATTTAATCATTTTAATTCGATTTAATCATTTTAATTAGATTTAATCATTTTAATTAGATTTAATCATTTTAATTAGATTTAATCATTTTAATTCGATTTAATCATTTTAATTCGATTTAATCATTTTAATTCGATTTAATCATTTTAATTCGATTTAATCATTTTAATTCGATTTAATCATTTTAATTCGATTTAATCATTTTAATTCGATTTAATCATTTTAATTCGATTTAATCATTTTAATTCGATTTAATCATTTTAATTCGATTTAATCATTTTAATTAGATTTAATCATTTTAATTAGATTTAATCATTTTAATTAGATTTAATCATTTTAATTAGATTTAATCATTTTAATTAGATTTAATCATTTTAATTAGATTTAATCATTTTAATTAGATTAAATCATTTTAATTAGATTTAATCATTTTAATTAGATTTAATCATTTTAATTAGATTTAATCATTTTAATTAGATTTAATCATTTTAATTAGATTTAATCATTTTAATTAGATTTAATCATTTTAATTAGATTTAATCATTTTAATTAGATTTAATCATTTTAATTAGATTTAATCATTTTAATTAGATTTAATCATTTTAATTAGATTTAATCATTTTAATTAGATTTAATCATTTTAATTAGATTTAATCATTTTAATTAGATTTAATCATTTTAATTAGATTTAATCAATATAATCGGTCGAATCGAGAATTTATCATTAAAATCTAAACTAAAGTACGATTTAATCATACTAATCACGATATAATTTTTTTAATCAGGATTTAATCATTTTAATCAGATTTAATCATGATTAAATCAGATTTAATCTTTTGAGGGGTGCGTCGTTAATCAAGGAGCGCTCCTTTGATTCCTCTGATTTTTGGGCCCCATAAATTTTATCGCCGCCATCTTTAAAAACAGCGCTTACTAGAAATAACACGGTTCAGGAACTTCCTTCGTCACGATGACGACAAGCGATCATCAAGCGATTTTTCCCAGATTTGCGTTACTGAACGAACCCGAAGATTCATTGGTCCATGGTGAAATTAATGATATTTATCGAAAAAACAATGTTGATAAAAGGCGGTCCATTACGATGCGCCATCTAATGAATCTTAATTAGTTTGTTATTATATAATACACTTTTTACATATTAGTATTGTATTATTAATCTTTCGGAAGAAAACAAATTATTTTATCACATAAAATAACTTTCGATTAATATAATTTTTATACGTAGTTTTCGGTACCAGTATAGATGGCGCCAAACCGTTATTTCTGTACACAAAGAAACCCGGGAAATGGGAATGGGATGACCTATCCCTAAACATACATAACCCATTATGTTTGGTGGCGCCATCCCTGGCCGATAAAAAAACAAAAGACATCATTAAACAGTCCCGCTCTAAGTTTATCTCAACAATGAAATATATCTGCGTTATTAAGAGCATTTCTTTTCAAGAGTCACTCATTTAAAACGCATTTTGCTATACAAAAATTTCCTTTACTTTCTCTAAATTCATGTACTCTGTTACGGTACTATACATTCGGGTAAATTCTAGATATAATAATTTCAACGGCGCGCGGAGAATGGAAACGTTGACCCAGTTTAACGCGAAAGTGTACGCGTAGATTGAATGAGTTTTATCGTACTCGTACAACTTATAGCGGGTACCTAATCTTTCAATCTTCTTGACAAGCAGAAGTGCTTATATTCTTAATAGTCATTAAGTCGCCAACGCCACTCGGAATACGTTGGAATACGGGTAATTTGTTTGTGGCTTTGTTCAGTAGATTGCTGGCATTTTATCGATTTGAATAAGCTCCCCAACATTTCTACCCTCCTTCTTTAACCAGGTGTTAGAAGCTATAGTGATTGACGAAGCGTATCGAGCCAACGTTTCTGAACGGCATGAACGGCGATTTTGGGAATCTTCGCAGTTGCCGACCGTGGCTCGCGTCATTCGTTTAAATTCATTGTACACGTACATTTATTCGTTACTTCCTCATCGGGGCTTGTTTTCGCGAAGTGATTGCGAGAGAGTTTGACTCTCCTGCATCATGCCGCTTCTTTTAAGTCCACGGATAGAATCGCCATGATAAAGTTTACTTCGGTCGGCTGGACGCATCGATTTTTCATGGATAGCTCGTGTGGTTTCGCGTCGGTTTCTGTGCGTGTTCCCGTGCGTCAGCTGCTATGGCCGAATATTGGCCACATTACACCTACTACAGGACGAGCGACTTGTGTCGAAAGTCGGTTTTTGCAAGGATTACTAAAATTAGAAAGGTGAAATGCGCAATCATTTTGGCGTGTAATTAAAAGAATTTGTAGATTTATGTACTGGAAATTATATTTTCCGAGTAATTGGGTAAATAACACGTGTAGTTTGTTATTACAGTTTAAGTTATGAACAAGAACGTCTGAGCGTTCAATAGAGGGATGGAGCTAGCAAACGATTTGTTAGAACGAGTACTTTAGTGGTTTAGATGTACAGATTGCACAGACTAAACAAGTTCCCTACACATTTATTTTTTGTACGCTCGTAATGGTTTTAATATCTCATGACAGACGTTTCAATGTCATTTAGCAGTACTCTTAATGCATGGTGTTGTTCCGACACCGTTTGACAACCTCTTTATTGAAATTTAACAATTACCTCTGTAGTTTTTCATAACGTTTAGGAAAACCATTTACACCGCTTTATCAATTTGGTTAATGAGAAGTTTGATACAAAATCGATTATTCAATGGTTAAAGATCAATTTGTTATTGAAATGCACAACTTGAAAAATTTACCCGTTGGGAAAGCTTTATAGATACACTGGTTCATTTCTTGTAAAATATTTTGTAATATTTCATTTCACTAAACAAATGTATTATTTTTTAAAACATGTCTTGTACGAGCACGAAAACTGTTATATATGTATTGAGAAAGCCAGATAGCTAAGACATATATATGTCATAAAATGAGACAGATTACAAAAAATTAATTGTATTAATTAATATGTATTTATTATATTAAATAAACTAATTTAAATGTATTTATTATATGATCTTAACTAATTTAATACGTATTAATTAAATTAACTAATTTAAATGTATTTATTATATGATCTTAACTAATTTAATACTTATTAATTAAATTAACTAATTTAAATGTATTTTTTATTATATTAACTAATTTAATATGTATTTATTATGATTATAACTAATTTAATATGTATTTATTATATGATATTAAGTAATTTAATATGTATTTATTTAGTGTTCGTACGGGGACCCCGACCCCGACCCCGAAAGTCGGGGATCCCCGACTTTTGTCCCCGTCCCCGACCCCGACCCCGACTGTCGCAAACTAAGTCGGGGTTTTCCATTTTTCGGGGTTATGTTTTTGTAGTGTAATTTTAAATTTTCGCGCCAACGCACCCCGCTAAAATCCTAAAAATATATAAAATATATAGGTTCCTTCTCTCCCTTTTTTCGTGGGCGACAATAGAATGATCCGAATGACCTTCGGCTGATGCCGCTGAAGTAGTTCTCGCTCGACGCTTAACTCCGACTTGAGTAGCTTTTTTAAATTTTAGTTTCACTTTCATAATTTCCGTTGTTTCGGGCTGTCTCAGTCTCAGCTAAGGAGTTACAACGTTTGTAAATAACTTGTGAATTTATGAAACAACTTACTTAAACAATTGCCTAAGCTATAGACCTCGATTTTAATATCTACCTATCTTATCTATTGTTACTATTACTAATAGTCTCTAGGCTCAGTAAAATTGGGGTATTTTTATAATTTTTCTATTCATAATAAATTCAAAGAATTTTCCATCCCCGACCCCGACCCCGACTGGTTTTTCGCGGGGTTAGACCCACCCCGACCCCAACCCCGACCCTGACTTTATTTTGTCCCCGTACGAACACTATATTTATTATATGATATTAACTAATTTAATATGTATTTATTATATGATATTAACTAATTTAATATGTATTTATTATATGATATTAACTAATTTAATATGTATTTATTATATGATATTAACTAATTTAATATGTATTTATTATATGATATTAACTAATTTAATATGTATTTATTAAATGATATTAACTAATTAATCAATTTAATACACATTTATATTAATCAATTTAATATACATTTATATTAATCAATTTAATATACATTTATATTAATCAATTTAATGTACATTTATATTAATTAGTTTCATAATTTTATATCTGGTATTCTTTGTTTTTTCTGTAGTAAGAGCTTAATGATTATATATAACCGCATTTGAAAATTCAATAAATATTTTTTTGAAGCGGAAGTACTCTTTACGTTCTATTTATTTGTTTACAGGAGTTGTCGGAACTACGGATGCAGGGTGATGTGAAAAACCTACGGGACTCTGAAGGAAACTCCAAAGCAGAATCTACCGAAGAAAAGCAATTAGCGTCGGAAGAGGTTACTGTTCCAACGAAGCCTTCGTTTTGCAAATGGACTAATCAGAATGTATTTCTTTTCTATTTAGTTAAGCACTTTATCCTGCCTGAAGAAAAAAATGGAGCAACAAGAAGTAGAGCTGACTCGACTCCGGGAAGAGAACAAGGCCCTCAAAGAGAACATTTTTCGCGACCACGCCAGAGAACTTCCCATTGTGAATGGGAACTACGCGACTGTTTCCGACGACGAACAGCGACAACAATTAGGCAATTTTCACCCCCAAGAAGTAGTGGTAAAAGAGATAGACGTACCCGTCAGCTTGGATCAAAACGGACCTTCTGATGCGTCCGAAACGAACAAGACGTTGCTTATGGACGAGTTGGAAAAGGAAGAAGCCATTTATAGACTTCAGTTGAGGCTTCACGAGACGGAAGACTCGTGCCGGAAAGCCGAAACCCGAGCGGACCATATGACGTACCTATTAAATCAGAAACTCATCGAACTGAACAAACTACAACTCACACTCTCTGGTCAGACAAAGGTACTCTTTTATTCCAAACAGTCGTGACCAGAGGTAAATGAACCGAGGTTATAAGAACGTTGTATTTCCAATACTAGAAGAATTGTACGTCTAGAATTCCCCTTAAAACCTCCTTGTAAAATTTGGTTCGTTGAAAGACAACCGAAGTCCAAAATTTTTCGAAATTGACTATTATAAGAACAAAAATATCGTTATTCTCGTAAAGCGGGTAAAATTAAAAACAAGTTGGCAAGCCAAAATATACCTCTCCTCGGAAGAGTTTTTAATTTTCAGTGAAGCGTAAATCCGTGGCTCTGCGGTAGAACGCTCACCTGTCGTTCAAGAGGGCTTGGGTTTGAATCCCGGCTGATTTAAAAATTATACTACACCCAATGACAACAAGAGGGCGCTTTTGGAAAAACCTTTTCCCTGATTCTAAGAAACTGGGTACGCAGTGATTACCCTTTTTCCCCGAAAATGCGAACGCGTTCGCAGGCCTGACCCACAGACAGACCCACCCACCCACATTAATGTATAATAATAACCCAATCGATCAGGCTTCAGAGCCTAAATAACCAATAGAAAAATATAATAACGCAATCAAGCAACAAAGTAATTCAAATCCTTAGAAATCAAGCAAAATCCAATCCAAACACCAACACCAATAGAAATAACAAGAATCGAAACACAGCTTACTGTTAACAAAGCACAAAAAAGCCACCGCATTAATCACTAGGGATGCAACGGTTTACACTTTTTTGGACTATCTCGGTTCCGGATCCGGTTCCGGTTCCTAAAATTTTAATTTATCGGTTCCGGTTTCGGTTCCGGTTCTCAAAATTTAGAACCGATCGGTTCCGGTTCCTAAACGGTTCCTATACGGTTCCAGTGTGTTTAGTATTAATTAAAGTTAAATACACAAGCAATTCAAATGAAGTTCAAGATAAATAAAATCCACCCCATTTATTTATTTAGAACATAAAATTTGTTTTAGATAAAATATATTTTAACAAGTTGGCAAGCCAAAATATATATCTCGTCGGAAGAGTTTTTAATTTTCAGTGAAGCGTAACTGTATCCGTGGTTCTGCGGTAGAACGCTCACTTGTCGTGCAAGAGGGCTCGGGTTCGAATCCGGGCCGAGTAAAAAATTATACTACACCCAATGACAAAAAGAGGGCGCTTTTGGAAAAACCTTTTCCCTGATTCTAAGAAACTGCGTACGCAGTGATTACCCTTTGCCCCGAAAATGCGAACGCGTTCGCAGGCCTGACAGACAGACCCACAGACAGACCCACAGACACGGTGGTTGTATAACCCCTCCTAGGGTACAAAGTCCCCTCGGAGAGGTAAAAATTGTCGAGATATTAGACAATGACAGTTGACGCGCAAGTATGCTTTAATCTTAATTAGGGACGCGGAAAGTTTGAATAGTTAGTTTCCAATTGAGCTCCTAACGCACCCACAAAGTAGGTAGCACCAACTGCTTACGACATAAGTATCCATCTCTCTATACTGCTAGAAACATGTGCTTTCGCAGACTCCCGCTCATTTTTCAAAATTCACTTTTGGAAAATAAATGTGGGGGAATTACATTCCAAAACTTTTTTTGACTTAAATGTGTTTATAGTTCGGCGGAGTAATACAAGCGGTACACGCATCCACGGTTGAGCGGGGAATTCACGCCCTTTGAAAAGTGACATGAGCCTACGAAAATACATGTTTAATTTCAATTGATTGGTATTTATCTCTTGAAGGTTAATATATACTTCTGGTAATCCAGTCTTAATAATGAAATATGTTTTTCTAAATTGTAGGAAATGATCCAACTCGAGAAAGCGTACTATCAGTTAAAGTGTCACTTAAGTAAAGGCTATCGTTCGTCGGTCACATCGTCTCGCAACTCATCACGTCTGGATCTTTCAACTACGTAATGATAGAATGCATGCACTGACAAATTATATGTATTCTTGTATTGAATTAGGAATCACGTCTATTCCTTATATTTTTCTCAAGATATAGTTTTATACAAATAATAGGATGTATGTATTAAATTGAGATAAACTTCTCTGTTTATGAGGAAATGTCATATCGTGCGGAAAAGTGTGTTACTTCCTAATCAAAGAAATTTAACCGTTAGGCGCGCCACAAACAATTTATTCTGAACTAAACACTTGAAGTAACTGCCAAATATTAGGACGGATTGTTTTCAAGAACGACATCCTTCCATAATGGTTTGGGTGTTGCAAATTTAACATTTACTGAGTATTCGAGAGTGATTTTTATTTAAGAAATACTAATTTTAAAAAATTAGGAAGTTTAGATATTCACGTACGAGGGCGCTAAATGTTTCTCCTTCATCGCGTTGGAGTGTAGGATAGTAGCACACTTTTTTTCTATCATATTACTTTTGGTACAAGCTGTATATCAGTACTTAAATCATTCCTTAAAATCCTCTACCGTACCGATATTTATATTTTTCTAATCGCATTTTATTAGATTTACATAGCAAATATCTTTAGTCAAGAATGTTTCAATACATCTAGAATTTCAATATTAATCATTACAGAAAGTCACGTATTATATTTTGTATGATTAAAAATGTAAAATACAAAACTTGGTATTTGTATTTTAAATTTTAGCATTTAAATTTTTCTTATTGTTTTTAATGTAAGCTGATAATTATGGCTATGTGAATCTACAGTTCCTGTGATGTCATTGATATGAAACGGGATTATATGATAAAATACCGATACAGATGTATAGACTCAGATTATATTATAAAAGCTTTAAACCTTTTGTCTATTTTTTTTTAAACCTGTACACTGAAGCGCGAAAGAAAATTTAACTATAATTATTATTATTATTTTGTATTATTGAGTGTTTAATTACGCGCTCTCCGTACTGTTCTTAAATTAGAAGCTTAATCTCGATTATTCAACCTGTTAAAATGTTCCACGGGCGTCGTGATATTTTAGCATAAACGGGCTCACAGAAAGCAAATATGGCAATATTGTCATAAATATGGATCCATTTACGCTATCTGACTTGGGCTTAAGATGGCAATTATTTTATAGCCATAGTTCCAAATTCTAATTTTAAGATCTAAAATAGGTTTTATTAAAACAGTATTTTTACTGGCTTTTCGTGGTTTATAGTCTTTATTAGTGTCATAACCTAACTCTAAGCAAATCTTTTCTTCGGAGTGATAATTTTATCTAGCGGACTATATATCCAGAAAAAGCCCTATCTTGGGTAGTAGTCGCGGGTAACAATGATTTCGAATATAAAGAAAGAATACGCTCGAATAAGCAGCGTATAGGGTGTAGTTGTACAAAAATGATATAATACTGGGCGTTCTCCCTAATCACGTTTAATAATGGGCTTAACGTTATTGTTGTTGTTGTTTAAAAGGCCCCTTCATAACAGTTACCTCGTTTCATATCTTTAGCGTAAGAATCATACTTAGTGGAATCTAAGCGTCTTTTCAGATGAGCTTTCTTAAACGTTTTGCGGATGTCTCTACCGTTTTTGACGTAGTGTTATTACCACGCATTTGTTTTAATTTATATAAAGATTAAACATCGAATGTGGTAAATTGACGTAGGTATAAGTTTTGATAACAAAATTTCCATTAAAAAAACCTTGTTTTCCCTTGAGTTAAGAACATCTGGATAGTATTTATCACAGTGAAGGTATTGGATATAGTTCCGCGATTAACAGCCTCGGCAGGAGGATCAATCATAAATAAATCGCCAAGGTTATGTACCATTTTATCTGTGTATAAGAAATTCGTTTATCTGTTTGTTTGCTTGTATGTGCGGTACAGCTGGCTTCAATTCTTAACCGATTTTGACGCTACTACGGATTAAACTTCATTGTATTTCAAGGAAGGTTTTTTTAAAGGAAACGTAACAAACTATAAGTTTCATTGATTTTAAATTAATCCCAATTTCTTTCGTTTGTATGTATACAGGGGGCTTTAATTTGATAGTCCTAGGCATTTTGCTCAAAAACTATATTACCTAGAAATGTGAAGTTTTCTGAACGTACACTATCGGGGGAGGTTGTTGTTATTTGTACATTTCAGCAAAATCGTGACATTTTTCACGGTTTTGGAATTTTTATTTTTTTAACGCTAGGTGGTAGACGAAAACTGTAAATGCAATTGGTTTGGTCGGAATAGATCAGTTTGTATCTAAAGACTAATATCATGGCAGAAGGTCCAGCTTCAGGATGTGTTGAAAAACAAAACGTTGTTTTGTGTGGGAGCATTTAAAAATTGAAGGAAAAATAACTATTTGCAACTGTAAACCAAATTGCATTATTTTCGGGACAATAGAAGTAAGTGAACCAAAGATATCAGACCGATATTCCCTATACACTGGAGACGTATTTCTTAATCAACCACCCTTACAAAACCCCATTATAAAAATTTCCAGCGCTACGTCGTTGTCAAATAGCCCACGTTCTACTATTGCCCCTTAGCGCCTCGGCGCTCCTTTGCCTCTGGCTGAGAGTTTAGAGCTGTTTTTATTACTTGGCGTGTATATTTTGTTACTAGCCGAGAAGCCCGCCTTACAGGCGGGCCCTCTGCTAGTTTTCTGTTTCTAGGCGCTCCACCCCAGTACGCCCCACAACCCCTTTTTCCCATGTGATAATTTCTGTGGCACCCTTTTCCCCAAAGTAGAACCACCCCAGTAAGGCTCTACCTCCCCTTTTTCCAAATGTGATAATAACCGGGGTACCCCCAGTAAGGCCCATCCTCCCCCTTTTCCCCATGTGATAATTACCGGGGAACTCCCGGTTTTTCCCATGTGATAATTACCGTGGTACCCACCTCCCCCTTTTTCCCTTGTGATAATTACCGTGGTACCCTTTTCCCCATAGTGGACCACCCCAGTAAGGCCCTTCCAGCCTTCCTCCCCCTTTTGCCCATGTGATAATTACCGTGGTACCCACCTCCCCCTTTCCAATGCGAGAATTTCCGTGGTAAGTAACTCAAACTCGCAGTCGTATCAAACCCCCTGTACCCCTTTAAACCCCCTGTATCCAATGGCTGATGCATAAAGGCCACGGAACTAACGAACGCCGAGAGGGCCACGGGACTTTCAAATCGGAACGACCCGAACCCCCCCGCCCCCGCCTCCCACCTCCCCGTTTCCGAAACTCAGTCCTTCTGAAACTACGCCATACGATCCCCCCCTCCTTCGCGGCGGAAACAGAGAGAAAATTTCGGGTGTATTGCGTGTTGGGACAAACACGGCCCAACTCTCAGGGGCGACATATTTTGAGAAAATAGATAGTCGAACCACCTCAGTAACGAAGCCAAAGGCAGTCTCGCTTTCCCTCTGTTTCGCGGGTCGCTTTTTGCTCGCCGCCCCGCCCTTGGCTTCGTGACAGACTAAGCAAACATTCCTGAAAGCTCGGACGACGACGACGACCAACGTACCAAGCGCTCCTTATAATATCGATATATCTATGCTGTGCAGGGTGTTTCAAAAGGTTGTGCAAAAATTTTAAGGAGTTGTAGGGGGTGAGGTGAGAAGTATTCCGGTTTCCCCCCCTTTTCCTACGATGAGTTAAAAGAGCGCCAGAGAGCTTCAAAGTGTGACCTACTAGCCCCTGGAAGTAGGCTGCAACGAGCACAAAACCAAGCGTTTTTCTCAAAAACGACGCTTCGGAAAGAAGACAAGTTGGCCGTAGGAGGCAATAGCTTAAATATTGAACTTATTAATTACCATGGTATAGTATACTAAAAAACAATGAAACTGGAGAAGATCACACGGTATAAATTTATTATTTGGAGCCGTGGCCCTTTATCAATCCACTTTTTTAATAGGCTTAAAAAAGTGGATTGATAAAGGGCCACGGCTCGAAACGTCTCCAAATAATAAATTTATACAGTGTGATCTTCTCCAGTTTCATTGTTTTTTAGGCAATAGCTTCTTTTGAAACGAAAATAAGTTAAATAAAAAAATGTACGTTTGTTGGAATTAAAGCTTCGGATTTTCTATAAAAAAACGTTTAAAGTTAATTAAATAAAATGAAGAATAAGATAAGATGATTGTAGGACGTACTATATCTCTTTGACCTAGGCGTATCTACCGCTATTGTTTATGTTTTTTGTTAAACGTACAAAGGCTGCAACTGTTTCAATATCATGTCAGATGGAGATCCGGGCTTTCTGCGTCATATACTAGTGTCCGATGAGTGTTCATTTGCGAGAGATGGGCCATTCAACCACCAGAGCACCCATATGTGGAATGACGTGAACCCCCACTCATCACCATCTAGAACAATTCAGAGTCAATGTCTAGGCAGGTCTCGTAGGAGATCGAATTATTGGTTCATTTTTCCTTCCGCTTCGATTCATTGGACTCAATTAACTGGCCTTTCTGCAAAACGAGATAGCGGACGAATTGGATGACCTTCCCCTGCACGTTATCGTGCACCTTTCGTTTCAACAGTATGGTGTGCCCACTCACCAGCACCGAGGCGTTGTGAGTTACCTCAACAATCAGTTCCCAAGTAGATGGATTGGGAGGACTGGACCTGTGCGTTGGCCTGCTAGATCTCTGGACTTAACACCGCTGGAATTCTTCTTGTGGGGCTTTAATGAAGACTACGTCTACCGTGGGTGTAGAACTTTTCGTCGCGGGACAGTTCGGCCCAGGTCATTTTGTCCCCGGACATTTTGTCTCTTAGGATATTTCGTCCCCGGACTATTTGTCTCTTAGGATATTTCGTCCCCGGACTATTTGTCTCTTAGGATATTTCGTCCCCGGATTATTTGTCTCTTAGGATATTTCATCCCCGAAATAGTTTCGTGCCCATTGAAAAAAAACTGAAACGATGAAATAAACTTTAAACACTTTATTAAAACTCAAATTCAAGCAATCTTTGTCTTTGTATTTAAAATTTGTACAAGTAGGAGACTAATTTCCAAAATTCTAACGGATGTTTTTTGTCATAATTTAAAACGGCATTGCGAAGTCTCTCATTTTAATCAATATATTTCGTTTTTTTTCGAGAGTTGTTTTCACCCACGGCTCTTTGTATTATTTTTAATTCGGTAAGTCCCTGTTCTCGTACAATGGAGTTCAAAAGTTTTCAAAGTGTAGGGTGACAACTTTCTACGTTGGATTGAAAGCCACGGTGCCAGGACTCAACACTATTATTTGTCCGTGCAACATCTTCAAGAACCGGCCCTCTCGTGAACGGTCCAAAACTCTAGTGGGAAAAGCGCATCCCTTCTGCCATTTTTGCGAATGCGTCCCAGGTACGTGTCCTCGTAGTAAGAGGCAATGCACTCGGCTTCGGCTGGCAACTGGGAAACAAAGTCATCAAAGACTCCGTTTTTGGCAAAAAGGCAAGGGCGGTCATCATATATATAAATTTATTTTTATATTTCGAATTTCGTAAATTTATTTTTTATATTTCGAATTTCGTAAATTTTTTTTTATATTTCGAATTTCGTAAATTTATTTTTTATATTTCGAATTTCGTAAAATTATTTTTTTTTGGAGACAAAACGTCCGGGGGAAAAAAGACCAAAGGTCCGGGGACAAAATATCCGGGGACAAAATGTCCCGCGACGAAATGTCCGGCACCGATCTACCGTATACCCGTTTTGACCATCGAAGAGCTACGGGAGAGAATCCTCGAAGCTTTTCGTCTTGTAACGCCAGAAATGATACAGAGCTTGTTTCGAAATATGCTTCACCGTACTCAAATGTGTATCGCAGTGGACAGCCATATTTTTAAACCATTTAAACCTTTTTTTATCAAAAATTTGAAGCTTCAATTCCAACAATCGTACATATTGGTTATTTGCTTATTTTGGTTTCGAAAGAAGCCATTGCCTCCTACAGCCAACTTGTCTTCATTCAATCCCTCAAAACTCGGGGAAAAATAATCGTATTTTGACCAAACCAATTCTATTCTGACTTTTTTCAATGTGCTCTTCAACTTTCTCATTGCCTCTTTTGATTGCGATCTACCGATGTAAAAATATATTTTCTAAAACGCACTAAGTGCTTAAATATTTTTCTGAAATTTACGAAATTAATTGATTACTATGCGTTGTATATACCCTGGAAATTTTAATTTTCCGTCTCGTCGTTTTTGCGAAAAACGCTTGTATCAATCAATTTAAAAGACCCTGTATTGTATGTGAGAGCTCGTGTTAGTTATTTTATTCCGTACCAACAAATAATAATTCCCATACAATGTCAAAAAAAACATGGCCGTGCGCAAGGGGGGTAGGTGATTCAAATTAAGCGGGGCCCAGCACATATATGGTCAATAAGGGGTTGGTACCCGTCTCTAAGAAATATAGCCCATACGGGCCAAAATATATCGGGGGCGTGATTTTAACTCCTTCTGCGTTGAGTTTGCAAGTTATCTCCCCACTGATTAATGGGGTTTTCCACCGAGTTCTTCGGTTTCCCCTTTCCATAAAAACTTAGAGGTAAACGGCTGTTGGCTCGCGTGGCATGAAGGGCTTTGCCACCACCCTCCTATGCATTGTAACCCAGCCATCTGTGTAAAGGCATTATAAGTCGCTGGATGACTTGGGCCTAAGGTGCTGCCTTGGGTATTAGTCTAGCTGATTGTTATTATTATTATTATTATTATTAATGCAACATGTTAATTTTTAAAGAATAATTAAATTGTTTTTAGAAAAGCTCAAAAAATAATAAACCTTGTACCGCTGGGGTAAGGCGTTTTGTTAAGTAAGTGAGCCATGGTTAGGGTGTGATTAATAAATCCAACTAATCTATTTATTATGGTGCAACTTCAATTTAAATTAAAGTTCTATGTTTTGTTATATAATATCAATGTTTGGCCAATGTGACGACTGTTTATTTATCGATCGCTGAGCGGTTGAGTCCTTATAATTACTCAAAATAGATTTAAAAACGACATAATATATATTAACTGCAATGTAATATAATGATAAAAATATTTTAACCAATTTGGATAAGAAATTATGTTCTTATGAATTAATAAATGTACCTTTTCATGAAGTTGAAAAATAGGTGCTGTACGGTTTATAGTTATTGGACTTTAAATATATATTTTAAAGAGTTCTTTTAAATAATTATCTTTTTTATATAAAGAATAATAATAACCGCTTATTTAAACGTTAATTTTAACGGTTTGCCGAACCCTAGTATAGCACATGGCCGGGAGTAGTGGCGTACTCCTGTAATCCCAAGCGTCTGGGAGGCAGAGTTTGTGGATGGCCGTTTGAGGACGACCACCGATCCCCCAACGGGTGGTCGGAATACTTCCGCCACGGGTGTCCCACCCCTGTCCCTAAGTATCCCCCCGTTGGCGTTTCCTTTACACATGTCTAACCCCTGATTAATCGCATAGCGGTTAGTGGACTGTATTGTCTCATCTACTCAAAAAAAAAGTATAGCACATGTTTCGTTGCAGTAACAAAGCAAAGGTATTCATGGACGAGTTATAGATATCCCACCTGACGATTTACACAGCTAGTAGAAAAATATTTCGCAGTTTACCTAGTGCCTTCATAGCGGAGTTAAATCCATTATTTTGGAGCGACTAAGGTCTCTTCTATGGCGGTGCCTCGCGTATAAGCTTAACTGATTATTATTTTGTTCTTATCAATAATTGTTAAATATTTTTTCCCTACATTCCCAAGTCACTTAAAGGGAATATAACCTGCAAAGCATTCTTTACGGAGGACCCCTTCAATTTTTCAAATGTTCCTGTACAGTGGCGCCAAACATTTTTAAAGCCAAAGGCAAGTGCGGCCAGAGCTGCAAGCGTTGGTGTTCCACACCAAATACCTGAGGTTATATTCCCTTTAAGATTAATTTTTTTTATAAACAAAATTATTTCTACGAATTTATCGCATTTGATTAAATTTATTTTGAAACGACGACTTCCTTAAGGAAAAGTTAATAATGGATGTCACAGATGTTATTGGCAGTTTCGGAAATTTTCAATTTCGACTTTTGTCCATTACCGCTTTCCGTTCACTGTGTTCCGCCTTTATGAGATTTAACTACAATTACATCACTAGGACGCCCGATTTTCAATGCGTCGAGGGCAATCTTAATTTCACCGATGGTAATACAACCTTTGAAATTCTAAATTACGAAGGAAAAACTGGCATGGATCGTTGTTACCGCGATAACTTCGAGGATGATATCTGGAAGAACGGAACGGGAGAGAAAGAACCTTGTCACCAGTTTGCCTTCGATCCGGCCCTGAGATCAGCCACCATCGTTGAAGAGGTAATTTTTTCTATTTCAATTTCTTTGAATCTAAATTTTTTAATAAGGTTGCCTCCCTTTTGAATTTATACAATGCGTTTTACGCGAACTTAACAAAACCGAAAAGTAGTTTAGTTTTACCCTTTCTCTCTACACGTGCATTAATTCACTTTTTCCCGAAAAAAAAGGTGCCCGTCTGGAATAGAGAATCTTAAAGGGTGCTTTGAACAAACCATTTCAAATATGAGCATACATTGATAGCACCCTTAAGATTCTATGAACTAAAATATTTTCTTCTTTGTTTCACTGAATCATCTACCGTAGACAACATTTAACTTCGGAATGGTACCTAACCATCATTTAACTTCTGTACCGGCTGTAGACATCTCATTTCGTCCTGATCATCGTCACGGGGTTCAAGCCATCGTGATCTACAGTTTGGGGTTCTAAGTCGTCACGGGGGCGGCACCCATTGGGATTTTAATTTCGAGGGTCATCAAAAGGGTGAAACGTTCGACTATTTGGTCTATATAACATTCACTGTAAGAGGTCACTAAAATGTTGAAAATGCATCCTTAAGACAATGAACCTTTTCTGGAGTGTGATTTAACAGCCATTTAATTTTACGGTGTAGGGTATTTGAGTGCTTTGGGTTTTACCGAGGTGCTAACCACTGTCAGATAGCCTGTACACCGATTACGCGTACTCAACACTGTTAAAGGTGCAGACTTTAAAGAGTACGCGTACTCTCGTTAGTACAGTCAAAGGTACGAGCTTGTACACCGATTACGTGTAGTGATTAGCCTCTCGGGTTTTACGAACAATTACTTAGATTTTCGAACCATGTCGTTCGTGTAAATTATCTAAATATAAAGCGATTGTAGCGGGAAAATTATAACAATTATAAACCAGTCAAATATAGGAGAGAGATGGTTTATCCAAGGATCCTATATGTTAGAAGGATAGGTAGCCCTCCGGCCAGCCCGTGTTTTCAAAACGCCGGCAGCGCCGTCGATATTAAGAGAGCCTCTAAACGTGGGACGTCTTGTTTCTATTCCCTCAAGGACAAATTTTGACGGTGCTTCCTCCATGTTTTGTCCTTGACGGAATCTAAAGACGGATTCTCTATCGCGCATGACCCACCGACGGCGCTGCCATTTTTCGTCTGAGTAGGAAAGCGGGTTTATTTGATGGTTGTGAGCAATCACGCACCAGAATTGCAAAGGGAACGTCTAAGAATATATTAGAAACGGAAGGCAGACGTAATTTTATAATGACAAACGTAATTTTATGATGGAAATTCTATAATGGCCAACGGAAATTTTATAATGAAAATATTAAAATATATTGTGCAATTACCTTTCGCCTTCCAAATTTAGAACGATTTTTGAAAGTCAATAGTAAGACCAGACTAGCTTCCAAAAAAAAAGAACTGGAGAGGCTGAAACTACTATGATATGTATGTCATAAAAATTAGTTATTACCTTAATTTCTTTAAATGTGTGATCAATATTTGAATTATTTATATTGTTGCTAGCTCGCTCCGCTCAGGTTTTTGTCAAAAATACCCGTTGGGGTTTTGTGACGCCCTAGTTACGATCGTGAGAGCTGTACGAGGAATTTTTAGTTTTCCAATATTTATAGTTAACTCGATAAATAGGTCAGTGTGACGCCAGGAGTTTCAATACCCTCGGTTTGTAGTAGTATTGTAGTAACGGAGCGAACATTTTCGTTCTTGGTATTTTTGAATTTTATTTATTGTATTTTGGGGGGGTTTCTATTTTTATATAGGATTAAGTGGTATCTAAGTTGTTGTAAATATGTAGGTATAGGGTTTTAATTGGGGAATTTTCATGTCATAATAGTGTGCATGTGGTAATTACTAGTGTTACATGTTATAGAAGTGTGCATGTTTTATTATAAGTGTTTCACGATATGACAGTGTGCATATTATGGTTTATTGCTGTAGTTGGCTTAGCTTTACCACGTAAATTAAATATGGACTATGGAATGGCAAATCAAGTTCGCTATCATTTCCCTAACTGAATACTTGATTATATAACCAAAGCCTATCCATAAGCCGTCAGTCGTATTTGAATATTGAATAGTAGGCCTAGTAGAACAATGAAAACGATTTTTGAGGGGGAAAGCTGCGAAGGTAAGTCGTAGCAGCCTCCTTTCAAATTCGTTACACATTTGGAAATACCAAATACAATTTTTTTTAAATATGCTAATTTTGGTGATATTACCGATTTTTTCTGAAAATTAACCAGCTAGAATTCATTGAAAGTTATCAATCGCCCTATCCATTAGGAACAGTATTTCAATAAACCCTGTGTAATAAGTGCACTATATCAACCTAAGGTCAATTTTTTACCAAAAGCAGCGTCGATATTGTGAAATTCTATTGATTGATCAAGCGTTTCGGAAATCTAGCTATAGTCCGCGACCTCCCACCGATTTAATAAATATTTTTTTCGGAAATGGTTTGAGCTAAGAGCAACAAACACAGCATCCCACACTAGGAGAACTCAACCCGTCAAAAGTTGTTTATTTTCTTGTGTACAGTTTTAATTGGTTAGACGCTTTAGCGCCTGCTGCCGTCGGAAGGGGAAAATTCGGAAATTGTCTTCCCCTTTCCATAAATCGTTCAGCGTAAAGGTTCATTCAATGAAAGTTGTACACAGCCCTTCGTTAGCGTGTTTGAAGGCTAGATGCGTTCTCCTTGTGTAGGGCTGGTGTCTTTGTTGCTCCTAGGTTTGAGGATGGTTTCTAGGTTAAAATGGTCGCTACATGCGAAACTCGTACATATTTCGAACACTGTCAGTTTGAAAGCAGTTTATACGAGCGGAGATTGTCTTCCATTTGTGGACATTTTTTCGTGTCTCTGATAATAATTTCAATAGCAATTCGAATATACAAATTAAAAACACGTAAGCAGGAGGTGAACTTTAAATACATTTTTCTCTTTTCGATCGAATGGAACCTGAAACATTATTCCATTATATTTACTTTCCTCATCCTATAAGTTCTTGTAAAATTTTAGGGTATCTAACAAGACCCGCTATATTTAATTAGAACTATAATTATTATACTGGGAAACTTTAGTTGACTATCAAGTCGTATTCTGTTTATAAACTATCACTATTTCAATCATTGATTACAACTTTTTTCTACCACAAATGGTTTTCTTCATTTTGGGTCTTTACCCATTGAAGTTTTACAGTTTCTCTGGTTCGACTACGGAGAGAGGACCCTTTTTAAGGAGTCCTCTCGGGGATCTCTCAAGCTGGGCAGGATTATAAATGCGCGCATAATCCGATGGGGTATTCTCGGGAAATTCAAATAAACTTTTCATACCTTAACCCGGATTCTACGTCGCCCATTTTCATCTCCAACTTGTGACAATGATTTCGAAATACGATACAAATAAAGGATATTAAGCCTTACACAAATACATCAAAATATATTATTTACAACATTTACAATGAATTATTTCTTTTTAACATTTATTTTTAAACACATATACATACAACAATTAATTTCAATCAATCCAATTACACTAGTAATACAAAAATTGAACTTTAAACAATTAATTAATTTTATTCTAATTTAAATTCCAACTCGTTATTCAACAGTTCTATTGTTCGAGATAGTTAAATCACATACAATATAATGAACGAGAGATGTTTCATGGCAAATTCTCTTCCTAAATTCCGACTTAAACCTGACAAAAATTTAGCTTAGTTTTGTATTTGAGCACCTGCACAACCACAGTGACTAGCGTGCCATCTAAGAAAAGAAAATGGACACGTTTAGCATGGTATTTCTTTTTTTCTCTGATTTAACACAACATAAATAGAATCTGTTTAAAAAATACTGCCACAGATAGCGTATTCCCGCCCTGACGTTCAAATAACATTTTAATACTTCTACATTGTATCGCCGAAAGATTATTATCTTATCAGACATTTCACTGTTTCGTTTGAACTACTGAAAACTTGTTCTAAAAATATTTTATTCACAGAAATTTAATTTTACGGATTTTGTATAATACGTTTTAAACGTTTTTCATTAAAAAATGTTAACCCTGCAATACCCAATACGCAGGGTCCCTGCGTATTGGGTATTTGAACCTTGGTCATTCAATAGCAAAAATATCATGCTTTTATAATATCCAGGTGGCGTTACATTTTAAGCCGTGGCCATTCTAAAAGTATAACAGCATGGCGGCAGGAGCCACTGTTACCGTTCAAAATTCTTAGGAACCTAAATACTTTTTTGATAAAAGTTTTTTTCAGTGGAACTTAGTTTGTTGGAATACCTGGTTTATTTCTTTGGGTTACATGCTAAATTCAATTGGAGGATTTATTGTTTACATTCCTGCAGGGTACTTATCTGACAGGTATGTATCTTATCTCACACTCCCAGATAATTATTTAAAAATACCCCTCTTAAGTCAAATATTTTACTATTTGTTTCCTTACATAATTGGATAACGTTTTACGCTAAGAGTAGCCCCGAGGTACTCTGTACCTTTTGTGATATTTTCAAAGGGACATAATTTACACGTCGTGTAAGTACTCATGGTGTAACTTTTATTTTTAGGACTTGGCCAAGTACACTAGTCTTTAAAAAAAAAAATTAGTAGCCAAAATCTTATACTAGCTTGAATTTATTATATTAAAATTTATTAGACAATGCACAGAAAAAATTTGATATTAACTTTAGATATTGTTTTAGTTAATATCAGATAGTAGTTTGTTAAAAAAATTACATTGATTTTTTTATTTTAAACAAGGACTCGATTAAAAATGTGAAAATTGAACTCGAACAGGACATGAAACCAATTTTAAGATCTCAAACACTTGATATAATGTAATTTTCTTATCTCAGTATTCGGGCGACTTGAATTGAAGCACAAGAATAAACTCCCACATCCATAAAATTCATGTTGTTACACCCAAAGTAATTATTAAAATAGCAAAACGCACAGTTGCGTAAAAAACGATATATTTAATGTGACCTTTTCTGGAGATTTCTCGGTTCGAGCAAAGTATAAACAATTCTTAGTGTTGCTACTGATTTAAATTATAACAAAATTTTCGAAATATCGTCCCTACAATATTAAGTCTTGTAGTGGGCATAACATTCAATACTGTTTTAAGGTTTGGAAGACGACCAATGGTTCTAATAGGTCAAACGCTGATTTGTCTATCAACTTGTCTTCTTGGTTTCTCAACCTCTATTGGAATGTATCTCGCATTGAGGCTTTTGCTTTCTATCGGTCATGGTTGTCTGGGAAGTTCTGCATCATGTTTATGTATGTAAATAAATTTAACACTCATATCGTGTTACTAGTATAAAAATGCCGTAGCATACGAACCCCAAAATTTTCGAAGTACTAACTGGCCTAAAATCGCAGTTCTGAACGCTGCCTATATGCATGTCTTAAACCGAAATTAGTGAAAATAATTTACATAGAAATGGAAAAGTCAAAGTATT